>NC_080184.1:13877039-14003596 GCF_950295315.1 Erinaceus europaeus | reverse complement strand
TGCATGGGCTCCCTGGGTGCTGTGCATGGTGCTGAGAGAGGAGAGACCCCACAGCCCTGCCCACCCTCCATGGGCTCCCTGGGTGCTGTCCATGGTGCTGAGAGAGGAGAGACCCCACAGCCCTGCCCACCCTCCATGGGCTCCCTGGGTGCTGTGCATGGTGCTGAGAGAGGAGAGACCCCACAGCCCTGCCCACCCTCCATGGGCTCCCTGGGTGCTGTGCAGGGTGCTGAGACAGGAGAGACCCCACAGCCCTGCCCACCCTCCATGGGCTCCCTGGGTGCTGTGCATGGTGCTGAGAGAGGAGAGACCCCACAGCCCTGCCCACCCTCCATGGGCTCCCTGGGTGCTGTCCATGGTGCTGAGAGAGGAGAGACCCCACAGCCCTGCCCACCCTCCATGGGCTCCCTGGGTGCTGTGCCTGGTGCTGAGAGAGGAGAGACCCCACAGCCCTGCCCACCCTCCATGGGCTCCCTGGGTGCTGTCCATGGTGCTGAGAGAGGAGACACCCCACAGCCCTGCCCACCCTCCATGGGCTCCCTGGGTGCTGTGCCTGGTGCTGAGAGAGGAGAGACCCCACAGCCCTGCCCACCCTGCATGGGCTCCCTGGGTGCTGTCCATGGTGCTGAGAGAGGAGAGACCCCACAGCCCTGCCCACCCTCCATGGGCTCCCTGGGTGCTGTGCATGGTGCTGAGAGAGGAGAGACCCCACAGCCCTGCCCACCCTCCATGGGCTCCCTGGGTGCTGTGCAGGGTGCTGAGAGAGGAGAGACCCCACAGCCCTGCCCACCCTCCATGGGCTCCCTGGGTGCTGTGCAGGGTGCTGAGAGAGGAGAGACCCCACAGCCCTGCCCACCCGCCCTCAGGCTCCCTGGGTGCTGTGCAGGGTGCTCCCACATGGTGTCAGAGCTCAAACCCCAGGGCCCGTGCCTGGTAAGGTCCACATGCTACCTGGTGGATTATATCTTAGCCCCAGTCATAGATATTTCAGACTGATGACTGGGATCAGGTTCTATCCTCCTACACATGGCCCAGAGTAGAGCCCCAGCACCACATGGGAGAATCACCATGATATCAGGGGAGCTCCAGTGCTGGGGTCTGTGTCTACCTCTGTCTCTCTGTCTCTCTATCTCTGCCTGCTTGAGAAAGATAGCTCCACAAAAAAAATGAATAAAATAGAAATGAGGGGGGCAGGCAGTGGTGCCCCTGATTAAGTGCACACATTACAGTGCACAAGGACCTGGGTTCAAGCCCCCAGTCCCTGCCTGCGGCCAGAAAGCTTCACGAGTGGTGGAGCAGGGCTGCAGGGGTCTCTCTGTCTTTCCTTCTCTGTGTCCCTCTTCCCTCTCAACTTTTCTCTGTCTTATCTAAAAACAATTGTGTGCGTGCGTGTGTGTGTGTGTGAGTGTGTATGCATGTGCGTGTGTGTGAGAGTGTGTGTGCGCGTGTGTGTCAGTGTGTGAGTGTGTGCATGTGTGTGTCAGTGTGTGTGTGTCAGTGTGTGTGTGTGAGTGTGTGTGTGTGCGTGTGAGTGTGTGTATGTGTCAGTGTGTGAGTGTGAGTGTGTGCATGTGTGTGTGTCAGTGTGTATGTGTGTGTCAGTGTGTGTATGTGTGTGTGAGTGTGTGTGAGTGTGTGTCAGTGTGTGTCAGTGTGTGTCAGTGTGTGAGTGTGTGTGTGTGCGTGTGTGTGTGTCAGTGTAAGTGTGTGTGTGTGAGTGTGTGTGTCAGTGTGTGTGTGTGTCAGTGTGTGTGTGAGTGTGAGTGTGAGTGTGTGTGTCAGTGTGTGTGTGAGTGGTGTGTGAGTGTGTCAGTGTGTGTGTCAGTGTGTGTGTCAGTGTGTGTGTGTGTCAGTGTGTGTGTGTCAGTGTGTGTGTGTGAGTGTGTGTGTGAGTGTGTGTGTGAGTGTGTGTGTGAGTGTGTGTGTGTGAGTGTGTGTGTGAGTGTGTGTGTGAGTGTGTGTGTGTGTCAGTGTGTGTGTGTGTCAGTGTGTCTGTGTCTGTGTGTGTGTAAGTGTGTGTGTGTGTGTGAGTGTGTGCGTGTGTGTGTGTGTGTGTGTGTGTGGTTTTTGTTTTTTTTAACCAGCGCCCTGCTCAGCTCTGGGTGGTTGTGGTGCTGGGAATTGAACCTGGGACCTTGGAGCCTCAGGCAGGAGAGTCCTTGTAATATTTAATTTATGTACTTGACAATAGAGATAGATGATAGTTAAATTAAAAAAGGAGGAAGATAAATGGGAAAGAAGAGGGAGATAAATAGATTAGAGATATAGATACAGATAAGGAGAGAGATTGAGAGAGAGAGACACCCCAGAGCCCTGCTGAGCTCTGACTGATGTTGGTGCTGGGGATTGAACCTGGAACTTCAGAGCCTCAGGCAGGAGAGTCTTTTAGAGAACCATCATGCTATCTACCCCCACCAAAAATAAAATACATTTTGGGGAGTCGGGGGGTAACGCAGCGGGTTAAGCACAGGTGGCACAAAGCGCAAGGACCAGCGTAAGGATCCCGGTTCGAGCCCCCGGCTCCCCACCTGCAGGGGAGTCGCTTCCCAGGCGGTGAAGCAGGTCTGCAGGTGTCTGTCTTTCTCTCCCCCTCTCTGTCTTCCCCTCCTCTCTCCATGTCTCTCTGTCCTACCCAACAGCAGCGACATCAATAACAATAACAATAATTACTACAACAATAAAACAACAAGGGCAACAAAAGAGAATAAAATAAATATTTTTTTAAAAAATTTTAAAAATGAAAGAAAGAGAGAGAGAAAGAAAGAAAGAAAAGAGAAAAGAAAAGAAAAGAAAAGAAAAGAAAAGAAAAGACACCTACAGACTTGCTTCACCGCTTGTGAAATGAGCCCCCACCCCCCGGGCAGGTGGGGAGCCGGGGGCCTGAACTGGGATCTTTACACTGGTCCTTGCACACGGCGCCTAAATAGCTCTCTTTAAAGGTAAATACAAATGGGTTGGGGAGACAGCACAGGGGTTCTACAAACAGACTCTCCTGCCTGAGGCTCTTGAGGTCCTGGGTTCAAGCGCCACCGTCAGCCAGAGCTGAGCAGGGCTCTGGGGAAATAAGAAGAAGAAGAACAATAACAATAATTAATAATAACAACAATACTAATAATAAGGCTGGAGAGACAGCACAGGGGTTCTGCAAACAGACTCTTCTGCCTAAGGTATTTGGTTCAATCCCCAGCACCACTGTCAGCCAGAGCTCAGCAGGGCTCTGGGGATAATAATAATAATAATAATAATAATTCTGGGGAGACAGCATCATGGTTCTACAAATGACTCTCCTGCCTGAGGCTCTGAGGACCCAGGTTGTTAAGTACCCCCCACCAGGCGGACATGCACACACGTGCACACACCCGCATGTACACATACACGCACACATGCACGCACACAGCACACGCGCACAGGCACCCGCACCCCACCCGCAGGTGGCGGCCGGCGGGGACACTCGCCTGCTCGGCGGCGCTGCTGATGATGACCAGGTGCGAGTAGTGCTCCTGGCAGAAGGTCCGCGCCGCCTCCCAGGGCCTGGTGGTCGGCGAGAAGTAGTAGCACCGCTCCTGGAAGGGGAGCCAGCCCTCGGGGCAGGTGAAGCGGCCACAGTCTGCGGGCGGGCGGGGGGCGGGCGGGGGCCATCAGCGGCGATCTGCCCACCCGCCCAGCCCCAGGCCCAGGCCCAGGCCTGCCGGTTCCGCCCGTGCCCAACGGCCTCACCCAGTGAGCCGCGGAGCTCCGTGAGCGAGCGGTTCGTGTCGGCTCTGACGCGCTCCAGGTCCCTCCTCAGGCCGGCCAGGCCCTGCACGCCGGTCACTGTGGGGACGGACATGGGACGGGGACGGGGTCAGAGGCCCGGGACCACCACCAGCCTGGCCGTCCACCCACTGACCTGCCAAGACGCACCAAAGGGAAGACACACACACACATTCACATACTCACACACACACATTCACACACACACACATTCACACACACATTCACATACTCACACACATACAACACACATTCACACACACATTCACACACACACACATTCACACACACATATTCACACACACACACTCACATACACACACACTCACATACACACATTCACACACTCACACACACAACACACATTCACATACACATGCACACAACACACATTCACACACACATTCACACACACAACATACATTCACACACACAACATACATTCACACACACATATTCACATACACACGCACACACACATTCACATACACACACATATTCACACACTCATACACACACACATTCACATGCTCACACACACACAGCAGAGCCCTGCTGAGCTCTGGCTGCTGGTGGTGCTGGGGATTGAGCCCAGGACCTCAGAGCTTCAGGCAGGAGTATCTTTTGCAGAATCCCTGTGCTGCCTTCCCCTACACCCAATATTCTTCTATTTCTCCTTCTCTTTTACATTTTTAAATATTTTATTTATTTTATTATTATTAAATCACTTTTTTTTAATTCATGAGAAATGACAGGAGAGAGAGAAAGAACCAGACATCACTCTGGTACACATGCCGCAGGGAATTGAACTTGGGGCCTCATGCTTGAGAGTCCAAAGCCTTATCACTGTGCCACGTCCCGGACCACTTAAATCATTCTTTCTATCTTTGTTATTTATTGGATAGAGGCAGTCAGAAATTGAGAGGGAAGGGGGAGATATAAAGGAGGAGAGACAGAGACACCTGCAGCTCTGCTTCACTTGTGAAGCTTTCCCCCTGCAGGTGGGGACTGGGGGGATTCGAGTCTGGGTCCTTGTGCATTGTAACATGTGCGCTCAACCAGGTGCATCACCACCAGGCCCTTTATTTTATTTTATTTTATTTTATTTTATTTTATTTTATTTTATAGAGAGAGGCGAGCCCTGCTGAGCTCTGATTGATAGTGGTGCTGGGGATTGAAACTGGGATTTCACAGCCTCAGGTAGGAGGGTCTTTTAATATTTATTTATTTATTTTCCCTTTTGTTGCCCTTGTTGTTTAACATTGTGGTGGTTATTGAAGTCGTCGTTGTTGGACAGGACAGAGAGAAATGGAGAGAGGAAGGGAAGACAGAGAGGGGGAGAGAAAGACAGACACCTGCAGACCTGCTTCACCACCTGTGAAGCGACTCCCCTGCAGGTGGGGAGCCGGGGGCTCGAACCGGGATCCTTAGGCCGGTCCTTGTGCTTTACGCCACCTGCGCTTAACCCGCTGCGCTACCGCCCGACTCCCTGATGTATGCATTTTTTCACCTACATCTCAGCTCAGACTCAAACTGAGGTGAAGGGGGCCAGGTGTTAGCGCACCTGGTTGAGCGCACACATTACAGTGCGCAAGGCCCCGGGTTCGAGCCCCTGCTCCCCACGTGCAGGGAGAAAGCTTCACGAGCGGCGGAGCAGGGCTGCAGGTGTCTGTCTCCCTTCCCCCTCTTGTTTCTACCCAACAATAAACAAACAGAAGCAATTTCATTTAATTTAAAAAGAGAATTCAAATGTTCAACAGCCTGAGAGGGTGATGGCCGCCATATTGTATTGTCTTGTCTTGTAAATGTCCTGACATTCTGTGTGTGTGTGTCTGTCTGTCTCTCCATTTCTGTCTCTCTCTCGGACAGAGATTCTATCTTCTGTGATCACCACCGCCAGTTACTAGCACGACACCAAAGATGCCATTAAGTCTGGCCTTGGAGTCGGATTGACGGCCATGTTGATGTCCCAACGCACATGGCGTGAAGAGGCCACGGGAAGCACTCACCGTTGGCTCTCCAGGCCACCTGCTGCAAGGTCAACGTCTTGAGTTCTTCCACCAGCTCCTGGTCTGTGAGGACAAGTCCAAAGCTTGTGTCTGAGGCCCTCCGTGCCCCCGTCCTGCCCCACCCCCGGATGGCTCCCCTGCCCCAGTACCCAGCCCTCCTATTTACTCACACCTCATCAGGGTCACCACCAGGCTGATGCAACCCAAGAACAAAGCTGCCAGCACCAGCAGACACAGAGACATGATCAGTCTCTCCTCCTGATGCCGCCAGAGACCCTGAGACTTCCGACGGAGCCAGGACACCGGGGTCGCTAGTGGATTGGGGGGGGGGGGGGGGACAGAGAGACCAAGTGAACGGGGAACAGGAGGCCTGGGGGAACAGATACCAGGGAGAAGACAGGACCTTCGGCCCACCTGCATGTGAGCTGTCAGGCCAAACAACAACGACTAAAGTCACAGGCCCTTGGAACATACTTAAAACAGACTTCCTAGCTTCTTCCCACATCAAGACCCCTTATTCCATCTGCTCTGTTCCTACCTTTGGGTTCCTGATTATTAAACTATTTGTCCTGATTTATATCTTACTGCTTTTCAGCCACCAAGACGTAGATGCTACCATGACGCCATCCTGACCTCCCTGGGCAGACGCCCTCACCCGTGTGTCCTGGAGCCTCCCCTCCCCAGAGCCCTGCCCCACTAGGGACAGACAGACACAGGCTGGGGGTGTGGCTCCACCTGCCAACACCCATGTCCAGTGGAGAAGCCATGACAGAAGCCACAACTCCCACCTTCTGCTCCCCATAAAGAATTTGGGTCCAGGCTCCCAGAGGGACAAAGAACAGGGAAGTCGGGAGTCGGGCGGTAGCACAGTGGATTAAGTGCACATGACACAAAGCGCAGGGACCGGCGTAAGGATCCCGGTTCGAGCCCCCGGCTCCCCACCTGCAGGGGTGTCGCTTCCCAGGCAGTGAAGCAGGTCTGCAGGTGTCTGTCTCTCTCTCCCCCTCTGTCTTCCCCTCCTCTCTCCATTTCTCTCTGTCCTATCCCAACAATGACAACATCAATAACAACAGTAACTACAACAGTAAAACAAGGGCAACAAAATGGAATACATAAATAAATATTCAAAAAAAACCAATAGGGAAGCTTCCAGTGGGAGGGTAGGACACAGAACTCTGGTGGTGGGAATTGTGTGGGATTAGACCCCTGTGATCTCACAGTCTTGTTCATCATTATTAAATCACTAATAAAAAAAAAGATTTTTTAAAAGGGGGGGCGGGAGGTGGCACACCTGGTTTAGCGCACATGTTACACTGCTCAAAGACCCGGGTTCAAGCCCCCAGTCCCCAACTGCTGGGGGGAAGCTTCACGAGTGGTGAAGCTGGGCTGCAGGTATCTCGTTGTCTCTCTCTTTCTCTGTCTCCCCTCCCCTCTAGGTTTCTGGCTGTCTCTATCCAATAAATAAAGATAATAAAAAAATATATTTAAATTAAAAAGACCAGGGTGAGTGGACCAGAGATTTTTCTAAAGTCCTGACAACCTTCTGATGCTTAATTAGAGTCCCCCGCTTAGGACAAAAAGATAAATGATGTCGTCCTTTTTTTTTTTAATTCCCTTTTGTTGCCCTTGTTGTTTTACTGCCGTAGTTATTATTGATGTCGTCGTTGTTGGCTAGGACAGAGAGACATGGAGAGAGGAGGGGAAGACAGAGAAGGGGAAAGAAAGACAGACACCTGCAGACCTGCTTCACCGCCTGGGAAGTGACTCCCCTGCAGGTGGGGAGCCGGGGGCTCGAACCGGGATCCTTGTGCCACCTGCGCTTAACCCGCTGTGTTGTCTCGACCCCCAGCAGCGCCTGGCATTTCAGGAAGCCTGTGGGCCCCTCTGGCGTCTGGGACAGAAGCCCCTTCTGGCCTCAACCGGGCAGGAAGGAGGCAGGGCCGGCAGAGTAACCCTCCCCTCACCCTGCAGGGCTGGTGGCCTGGGTGTCTGGGGCTTCTGCTTCTGAAAGGAGAGGATCCTCTGGCCCAGGGTGTCACTGCAGAGCCACAGGCGTGACTCCAAGGAGACGCCAAGCCCTGAGGAGGAGACAAGGGTAGCACCCTGTGGACTTACTGGATGGGGGCGGCTGGAACGGTGGGGGTTCTAGGTTCATGCCTGTGGCAATGGGAGAGGGAGAGTTAGTAGGAGACGTGACTGGCTCAGCAGAGGGAAAAACGCAAGCAACACACACACACACACACACACACGCACGCACGCACGCACACGCACGCACACGCACGCACACCCGCGCACACACACTCACACACACTCATTAAGAAATTTGCACACACATTACCATGTGCAAGGACCCAGGTTCAAGCCCCCGGTCCCCACCTGCAGGGGAAAAGCTTTGAAGTGGTGAAGCAAGGCTGCAGGGGTCTCTCTCTGTCTCTCTTCCTCTCTATCTCCCTCTCCTTTCTTGATTTCTTTGTCTCTATCCAATAATAAATTAATTGATTGATTGATTGATTAAATATTTTAAAAGATATAAAGTTCAAGCCCCCAGTCCCCACCTGCAGGAGGAAAGCTTCACATGTGGTGAAGCAGGGCTGCAGGGGTCTCTCTCTGTCTCTCTCCCTCTCTATCTCCCCTTTCCCTCTCAATCTCTGACTGTCTCTATCCAATCAATACATAAATAAAGATAATTTTAAAATGTAAGAAACAGAGGATGGGGGGGAGACAGCATCATGGTTATATAAACAGACTCTCCTGCCTGAGGCTCCAAGGTCCCAGGTTCAATCCTCCACACCACCATAAGCCAGAGCTGAGCAGGGCTCTGATAATAAATAAATAAATAAATAAATAAGGCCCAATTTCCTTTAAAAAAAAAAAAAAGAAAGAAAAAGACAGAAAGTTGTTGATTGATAGTCTGCGAAGGTCAATAACACTTCCTAATCTCCTTTCTCTTTATTTCTGGGGGCACAGGAAGGACTCTTAGGAGTCCAGACACACACACACACACACACACACACACACACACACACACACCCCTCAGGCTTCCTTAGTCTTCCCATGACTCACCCTGTGGAGAAAACATAGCGGTGACGGTGGGGACATCCCGGCCTGGAAAGGATCAAAAAGATGGTGGTCACTTAGAGCCCTGCTGTCAACAGGGAGGGAGAAGGGTTCCCATGCCAACCCCCCACCCCCACCCTCACCTGTGATTTGGGGGGACTTGCGGGGAAGAGGAGGGTTGTTTGGTTTCTTTCCTGGGGAGGGAAGAGCGACTGCTAAGACTCAGGGCAGGAGGAAGCCAGCACCGAGTCTCCATTGCCCCCAAGCCCAGCTCACCTGCCCTCGGAGGCCTCGGTGGAACCGCTGAATCTGGAGAGAGAGAGAGAAACAGAGAGAGAGAGAGAGAGGGAGAAGCTCAGAGTCAGGGGTGGCCTGAAGGATGGGAACCAGCTGGTGTGAAAGAGAAGCTCTTTCGACAGTCTCCTGGTATACCAGGAGTATTGGAGAACCAACATGGCGGTCAACCCAACTCCGCAAGGCCCACCACGACGCCATCTTTGTCAAACATCTGTGCTAGTGACTGGGGGTGGTGGTGAGGATGGCAGACATGTCAGGTAACAATGGAGAACCAACATGGCGGTCAACGCAGCTCCACAAGGCCCACCATGACGCCATCTTTGTCAAACATCTGTGCTAGTGACTGGGGGTGGTGGTGAGGATGGCAGACACGTCAGGTAACAGTGGAGAACCAACATGGCGGTCAACGCAGCTCCACAAGGCCCACCATGACGCCATCTTTGTCAAACATCTGTGCTAGTGACTGGGGGTGGTGGTGAGGATGGCGGACACGTCAGGTAACGATGGGAACGGGACTGAGATGGCCCTGAGGAGTTTGAGGTGAGGGAGACAAGAGATAGCACACTTAAGGGCAGGGGGAGATAGCATAATGGCTATGCAATGAAACTCTCATGCCAGAGGCTCTGAGGTCCCAGGTTCAATCCCAAGCACCACCATAAGCCAGAGCTGAGCAGTGCTCTGGTTAAAAAAAAAAAAAAAAAATAAGTAAATAAATAAAAGGAGATAAATATCTTTAAAAGAGATAACTCACTTACATGTGTTAAAAAGCTGTGTTTGGGAGTCAGGCGGTAGCGCAGCAGGTTAAGTGCGTGTGGCGCAAAGCACAAGGACCGGCATAAGGATCCCGGTTCGAGCCCCCGGCTCCCCACCTGCAGGGGAGTCGCTTCCCAGGCGGTGAAGCAGGTCTGCAGGTGTCTGTCTTTCTCTCCCCCTCTCTGTCTTCCTCGCCTCTCTCCATTTCTCTCTCTCCTATCCAACAACGATAACATCAGTAACAACAACAATAATAACACAAAACAAGGGCAACAGTGAACGGAGAATAAATAAATAATTAAAAAGCTGTGTTTAGAAGTGGGGGCAGTATTAAGTTTATCTATTCTAACAGTTTGTAGATAGCTTAAGATTTTTGCTGCAAGCAATCATATCCTATTTAAATATAAGTTACACTGCTTCCTTTACAATAAGTTTTCTTTTTTTTTTAATATCTTAATTTATTAAGGAGAGGAATCCAGAGAGACACACATCATCTCCCCAGACAATCACTTAGGTCCACCTGCATATCAAATGTCAGGCTCAGAAAAATAAATAAATAAATAAATAAAAAATAGTAGTATAGTCACGGGCCCTTTGGAATATCACCAAAATATGCCTACTATCTACAAAATGGAGGCCTCAAATCTTCATCTGCAATATTCCGGCCTTTAGGTTCATGATTGTTCAACAATTTGTTTGACTTTGTATGGTAACTCTCTTTTCAGCCACCAGGTTCCAGATGCCAGCAGGATGCCGACCAGACTTCCCTGGACTGAAGACCCCACCCATGTGTCCTGGAGCCCCGCTTCCCCAGAGCCCTGCCCCACTAAGAAAAGAGAGAGACAGGCTGGGAGTGTGGACCGACCAGTCAACGCCCATGTTCAGCGGGGAAGCAATGACAGAAGCCAGACCTTCCACCTTCTGCATCCCACAGTGACCCTGGGTCCATGCTCCCAGAGGGATAAAGAATAGGAAAGCTATCAGGGGAGGGGATGGGATACGGAGTTCTGGTGGTGGGAACTGTGTGGAGTTGTGCCCCTCTTATCCTGTGGTCTTGTCAGTGTTTCCTTTTTAGAAATAAAAATAAAACACAAAAAGACCTCCCCATCCTCTCGCTCCCACTCACTGCCCGTGCCCACGAAGGCCTCCCCACCACACTGAGACCCCCTCCCATGTGGGACCCGGCATGGGTCACGTCCTCAGGGGGCTGACCGTCCGTCTACAGTGGCCAGCTAACACTTCCTGGGGCGGGGTGGGGGGCTGCTTCTATCCCCCCTGCCCGGTCACATATCCCCTTCGGCTGACCCCCGAGACCCCCCTTACTTGGTTTAGGCGGAAGGTCTTTGTACGGGGTGGCCATGTTTTCATAGTCATCGACATCGTCATCTTCATCTCGGATCCCTTCCAGAGGAAAGTCAAGTAAGACCCCCCCCCCCCGCCTCCTCCACAGACCCAGGTGTCTAGTCCCGGGGCTGAGGAGGGGCTCTCACTTGAGTGCAGACCACCCACCCATCCTGCCCCAGCTCCTGCAGGGCTCGGGACGTACCTGGAAGCCCCCGGCGGCCGGTGTTGGTGTAAAATGTGCCCATGGCCCCAACCAGCATTGAGCGTGTGAGTTGAGTTGTGAGGAGACTTGATGATTTTGAACTCTATCCTTTCCCGCACCCCCCCACCCCGAGTGTCTTGGGGCTTCCTCTCTCGGTTCCCTTTTTCTCTTTGAAAATTGAGAACTTGCAAATGTGTCTCGCAGGAGGGGGACCCCCCCAGCAGCCCCCACAAATACACAATTCTCCGTGCAGCGCAGCGAAGTAAAGACCATCCTCACGGGCCCTGCACTCTCGGCTTCCCATCCAAGTGCCCGGCCCTGGGTGTGAGGAGAAAAGCAAGTTCCCTCCTGCACGGAACTTTCCACCGAGAGGAGAGAGGGGGGCGGAAATAGTCGGGTTGGAAAATAGTTCACCTGGTAGAGCCGGGCCCTTCCCGTGCGTGAGGACCCGGGTTTGAGAAAACCCCACCGACCGCCACCAACAATAACTCCCATGTCACAGGCAGCCCCGTGGGGAGCACGGAGGGGGGGCTGGAAGTCTGGAAAGAAGGAGAGAAAGTGAGAGAGAGACGAGGAAGGACAAAACGGAACGGGGGCGGGGGGGGAGGAGAGAACTAAAGCAACAGAGGGAGAGAGAGATGGGGGAAGAAATATAGCAACAGAGGGGAAGAGAGAGAGAGAGAAAGGAGAATGAAAAGAAGGGAGGAAGGGAGGGAGGGAGGGAGGGAAAGAGAAAGGAAGGGAGAAAGAAAGAAACAGAAGGAAGAGAAAGAAAGGAGGAAATGAAGAAAGAAAGGAGAAAGGAAGAAAGAAGGAAGAGGAAGAGAAAGGAGGGAAAGGAGAAAGAAATAATGGAGAAAGAAAGGGAGAGAGAAGGAAAAAAAGAAAGAGAAAGAAGGAATAGGGAAGAAAGAGAAAAAGGAGGGAAAGGAGGAAAGGAGGATCAAGGATCCTGGTGACACTATGGACAAAGCAGGGACCTGGCTGAACACTCACACCACCGTGCACAAAGACCCGGGTTCAAGTCCCGGCCCCCACCTGCAGGGGGGAAGCTTCCCGAGCGGTGGAGCAGGGCTGCAGGGGCCTCTCTGTCTCTCTCCGTCTCTGTCTCTCTCCTGTCATTGTTAATCAATAAATCTTTTATTTTTTTTTTAATATGAGAAGGTTGAGTTTGGGAGGGCATAGGTATGGGCTCATTCCTCTGTGCACCACAAAAAAAAAAAAAAAAAAAAAAAGAGGAACAAGGGCTCAGGTGGGCGGATGGGAAAGACAGACAGACAAGAAGGAAAAAAAATCACCAGACGGAAATCGAGCGGCATAAAGACCAGGACTCACAGAATGGCACGTGGAAACTCGGCAAAGATTTGGAAAGAAAGCAGCCCACCACCCACGGGAGCCAAAGAGGAAGTCACAGTTTTGTAAAATATGTATTTTTATATTTATTTCTATGGGTTTTTTTTTTTTTTATTTTCAGTGAATGAAAGTGAAAACCTCCCACCACCTGCCTTTCAAAACGGGTGGCAGGAGCTTGTCAGTTGGGTGAAAGTCCTGTTTGTTGGGCTTTTTTTTTTTTTAATATTTATTTCTTTTTGTTGCCCTTATTGTTTTATTGTTGCAGTTATGATTGTTGTTATGATTGATGTGGTCGTTGATGGACAGGACAGAGAGAAATGGAGAGAGGAGGGGAAGACAGACAGGGGGAGAGAAAGACAGACACCTGCCGACCTGCTTCACCGCCTGGGAAGCGACTCCCCTGCAGGTGGGGAGCCGGGGGCTCGAACCGGGATCCTGACGCCGGTCCTTGCGCTTTGTGCCACGTGCGCTTAACCCGCTGCGCCACCGCCCGACTCCCCCAAATAAAATATTTTTTTAAAAATTAAATGAAAATAAAATAAAGTCCAAGCTCCCCCCCCCCCCCCGGCAGAGGGAAAGCTTCACAAGTGGTGAAGCAGGGCTGCGGGTGTCTCTGTCTCTCTCTTTTTTTTTTTTAAGATTTTAATCTATTTGTTAATGAGAAAGATGGGAGGAGAGAGAGAAAGAGAGAGAGAGAGAGAGAGAACCAGACATCACTCTGGTACCTGTGCTGCCAGGGATTAAACTCAGGACCTCATGGCTTGAGAGTCCAGTGTTTTATCCACTGAGCCACCTCCTGGACCCCCTTCCTTTCTTTCTCTCTATCTATCTCTCTCCCCCTTTCTGTCTCTATCCAGTAAGTAAATTAAAACTTTTTTTTTTTTTAGAAAAGACCTTTAAAATATTGATTGATTGATTGATTGAAGGAGAGTTTCAGGGGAGAGAGATGTCAGGCCACACCAGGGCTCGAACCCAGAGCTTCAGGGCCCGGCTCCAACACTCTGACTCAACCAGACCCTCGGTGGCGGGGGGGGGGGGGGGGGGAGGCCTCCCCCGGGGGCCTTTCTGTGGGCGGCCAGGGTGCTGCCCCCCAAAATGACAGGCCCAGCCCTCCCGACCTGCCCCCACTGGACCACTTCCTCTTCTGTGCCCCCCACCCTGCGCCCCCACTTGGGGCCTTTCGTCCAAGGCGGCCCCTGGGGAGGGAGGAAGGAAGGGGTGGGGGGGGTCACGGGCCACCACGCAGGACCCCCCCCGGAGCCCCCCCCAGGAAGGGGGAACCGCAGAAAACAGAGGAAACGGTGAAGGGGGCGCAGTGGATAGAGCTCTGGAATCCGAAGCCGGAGGTCCTGGGTTCAAGCCCTGGCATCGCAGGCTCTCTCTCTCTCCTTTCTCTCTCTCTCTCTTGCTCTGTCTCATAAATAAATCTTTAAAAAGAATTGAGAGGCTGGCACACCTGGTTGACACACACGTCACCACGCACAGAGACCCGGGTTCGAGCCCCTTTTCCCCGCTTGCAGGGGGGGAAATTTCACAAGTGGTAAAGCAGGTCTGCAGGTGTCTGTCTTTCTCTCTCCCCCCCTCTGTCTTCCCCTCCTCTCTCCATTTCTCTCTGTCCTAGCCAACAACGACGACATCAATAACAACAACAATAAAAAAAGGGCAACAAAAAGGAAAATAAATATATATTAAAAAAAATTTTTTTTAATGTCCCTACTGAGAAGCAGTGCTTACAAATAAAAATAAAAACTTTTTACTGGTGGCTGAGCAGTGGTACATACAGTTATGTGCTCACGTTACCATGTGCAAGGACCCGGGTTCGAGCCCCCGGTCCCCACCTGCAGGGGGGAAGCTTCATGAGCGGTGGAGCAGGGCTGTGGGGGTCTCTCTGTCTCTCTCCCTCTCTGTCTCCCCCTCCTCTTTCCATTTCTCTCTGCCTCTATTTAATAATAAATAAACCTTTTCATCTAAATCAAAGTGCTGTCAACCTTTTATCGAAATTCTGGGCCAAAGCACTCAATCATGGGGTTGGTCTTTCACCAGTGATATTACTATTGCGATATCGATATTATTACCTATTCCGAGAGAAGCAGAGCCTCCCTCCTGCACCTGCGATGCCGGGGATCGAACCCGGGACCTGACGCTGCAACGTGCCCGGGGCCACTATAAGGTTTGTTGTCGTCGTTTTAGTTTACCCGGTGATTGAATATCGATTTGCAAAGCGATGAGGTCCCAGGAGTCTAACGCCACCCCGAGTCCGCTGGGAACTGCCAGGCCGCAGACAGGGGCTGGTATTGCTACGACTATCTGCACGTGTGTGTTTATTTATATGTACAGCTTTATTTTTATATATTTATATTTGTGCAAATAAATTTACATTTATATATGATTTTATTATATATCATTTGTATTTATATATTTTATATACATTATATATTTATATATGTGTGTTTATATATTTATGTACATATTTATGTTATTATGATTTTACTGTATATATTCTATATAATATATAATTTATATTTTTATATATTTATATCCAGATGAATATTTATATATTATTATGATTTTGTTGTATATAGTCTATGTAATATATCATTTATATTTATATTTTTATATATTTATATCCAGGTGAATATTTATATATTATTATGATTTTGCTGTATATATTCTATGTAATATATCATTTGTATTTATATTTTTATATATTTATATCCAGGTGAATACTTATATATTATTATGATTTTGTTGTATATATTCTATATAATATATCATTTGTATTTATATTTTATATATTTATATTTATGCAAATAGACTCATATTTATATATACTTTATCGTATGTTATATTTAATTTGTATTTCTATTTGCTTTTATATAATCTTTATGCAAGCAGATTTATACTTATATCTAACTTTATTGCATGTTATATAATCTATGTGTATTTCTGTATTCATATGTATTATACTTATGCAAACAGACTTATATTCATATGCAATGCCATTGCACGTTATATAAGTTGCATTTACATGTTCACATAGGTTTATATTTATGCAGAGAGGTGGCTTATCATCGCGCGCGGTTTGCTGCATGCGCCATCCGCATTGCTCACACATCTCTACTTCTCTATGCGCGCTGCGCATTTATTTACATGTATATCTTCGCATGCAGGTTTGCAGTCCCGTTTCTCGCGACCCTGCCTTGTCTTCCTTCCTTTCTCCTTCTTCCTCTTCTTTCATTTCTTCACTGCACGCGGCAGCCACCCTGCTCCCTGCGCTGCGCGGCGCGGCGCGGCCGGGGCTCGAACCCGGGTCCCGCTCGCCCCGCTCCCGCTCCCGGGCCGCCGGACTCTGCGCCCGGGCGCCTGGACGCGGGGCCGCCGCGCGGGGGTCACGGGCTCCGGCCCCGCCCCGACTTCCGGCCCCGCCCCCTCCCGGGAAGCCGCGGGGCGGGCGGGAGCTCGTCGCGGACGACCGGCCGGCTGGGCGGCGACCCGGAAGCGCCTCCCCGCGCGCGCGTCCGCGGTGCCGTCACTCGCCGCCCCGCCCCGCCCCGCCCCGCCCCGCCCCGCCCCGCCCCGCCCCGCCCGGCCGCCAGGGGGCGCCGGGAGTCCTCCCCGCGCCGGCGCGCCCCGGAAGCGGAGGCGGCGGCGGAGGCGGCGGCGGCGGTAGCGCTTCCGGGTGGCGGCGAGGTGACCGGCGGCCATGGGGGCGCACCTGGCCCGGCGCTACTTCGGCGACGAGTCGGTGGAGCCCGACCCGCTGCGGATGCCCTCCTTCCCGCCCGAGTACGGCTTCCAGGGCCGCCGCGAGCGCGGTGAGACGCGGGGACGCCGGCGGGGGGGGGCGGGGGGAGGCGGCGGGGGGAGGGGAGGCGGCGGGGGGGGAGGGGGCGGCGGGGGGACGCCGGCGGGGGGAGAGGGGGAGGCGGCGGGGGAGAGGGGGAGGCGGCGGGGGGGGAGGGGGCGGCGGGGGGACGCCGGCGGGGGGGGGAGGGGAGGCGGCGGGGGGAGAGGGGGAGGCGGCGGCGCCCGCGTCCCCCGCCCGCGTCACCCGCGTCGCCCGCCCGCGTCCCCCGGCCGCAGAGATGGTGGCCACGGCGCGGCAGATGAGCGAGGCGCAGCTGCCCCTGGCCCAGCGCGACTACTGCGCGCACCACCTGCTGCGGCTGCTCAAGTGCAAGCGGGACGCCTTCCCCGACATCCTGCGCTGCCGCCCAGAGCGCCACGCCTGGGAGCTGTGCGAGCACCGCGAGTGAGCGGGGGGGGGGGGGGGGGGGTAGGGGGGGGTGGAAGCCTGACCCCGGCCCCGCTGACCCCCGACCCGCCGACCCCTCTGACCCCGGCCCCTCTGACCCCCGACCCGCCGACCCCGCTGACCCCCGGCCCCGCTGACCCCCGCCCCCCGCCCCCAGCTACGTGATGCGCATGAAGGAGTTCGAGCGCGAGCGGCGGCTGCTGCGGCGCCGGCAGCGGAAGGAGCAGCGCGAGGCCAGCGCGGCCTGACCGCCAGCGCGACCCCCAGTAAAGCCGGGCCTGCCCGTGTCCCCCGTCTGCGTGTCTGTCGTGTCTGTGTCGGGTGCGGGACGCGGAGGCGGGAGTGTGGCCGCGCTTTATTGGATACAGAAGGGTGGGCACGGCGGGCAGCGGCGGCTCCAGCAGGAAGGGCACGGCGGGCACCGGCTACAGCAGGGTGGGCACCGCGGGCACCGGCTCCAGCAGGAAGGGCACCGCGGGCAGCGGCTCCAGCAGGAAGGGCACGATGGGCAGCGCGGGCAGCGGCTACAGCAGGAAGGGCACGATGGGCGCGCGCAGCGGCGGGTAGTCGCGGAACTCGCGCAGGTAGCTGCGGTGCTTGCCGCGCGCCCAGATGGTCATCTGCGTGAAGCCCACCAGCCAGAAGAGGGCCACTGCGGACAGACGGACGGACGGGGCGGGTGAGGGGCGGGCGAGGGGCGGGAGGGCACCTGCGGGCAGAAGGGGGGGCAAGGCGGACAGACAGACGGCTGCTCACCTGGCACACACTGCGTCATGATGGCGAAGCCGATCCAGGACCCCACCTGCGGGACGCGGGTCTCAGCCGGCCGCCCCCTCCCCGCCGCCCCCGCCCCGTCCCGCAGCCCCACCCCGTCCCCGCGCCACCTCGTAGGTGTAGTTGGGGCAGGACACCAGCAGGAAGAGCCACGTGAAGGGGTTCCGGGTGGGGTACGGGATCTTGCGGGTCTTGGAGCCTGCGGGGGAGGGGGACAGACGGACAGACGGTGAGGGACCGCGCCCCCCACCCCCCCCCCGCCCCGCGACCCCGGCCCCGCGCCCACTCACCGGCCGGCCGCAGGTCCCGCAGCGCCATGTGGATGGAGAAGTTGCCCAGCTGGCAGATCTGCGGGGCGCCGCCAGCCGTCAGCCCTGCGCTCCCGGCCCGGTCCCCGTCCCCGTCCCGCCCCCACCCCGGGGGCCGGCCACTCACCACGAAGATGGCCAGGGCCAGCTTCACCTGCGCCGCGCCGTAGGCTGCGAGGGGAGGGGAGGGGTGAGGCGGGGCGGGGCGTGGGGGTGGGGCGGGCGGGGCGGGCACTCACTGGGTGGCGTGTAGAGCGGGTGGTTGATGTAATAGGCCATCCAGGCCGCGAAGCCCCAGTAGTAGGTGCAGTTCTGCGGGAGGGGAGGCGGATGAGGGCGGGAGAGGAGGGGAGGGGAGGGCGCGGGAGGGGAGGGGAGGGGAGGGCGACGGCGGCGAGGCACCTTGAAGATGTTGCGCAGCGGCATGGTGCCGTGCGAGAAGCGGTGCACGAAGAGCGTCTCCAGCAGGCGCTTGATGTAGTGCAGCGAGTGGCAGAGGCAGGCCAGGCTGCGGGCGGGCGGGCTGCCTGTCCCCGTGTCTCCAAGTGCCCCACATCCGTGTCCCCGTGCCCCCCATATCCCCCACATCCGCGCCCCCCATATCCCCCACATCCGCGTCCCCGCACTCACTGCACGACGCCGTGGCGGCTGGAGGTGAAGTCATGGCGGCGCCCGTAGGTGAGCGGCACGCGGAAGTAGAAGAGCAGGTAGATGAACAGGGGGCCCGCGTACTCGGTCAGGAAGACCTGGCGGGCGCCGGGGGCGGGGGTGCTGAGCGCCGGGCTGGGGTCGGGGGTGCTGAGCGCCGGGCGGGGGGCGGGGGGCGGGGGTGCTGAGCGCCGGGCGGGGGGCGGGGGCGGGGGTGCTGAGCGCCGGGCGGGGGGCGGGGTGGGCGCCCGGCCTCACCGTCACCCAGCTGATCTGCGCGCCCAGGTCCCGGAAGTAGAGGGTGGCCGTGGTGCCCACCGGGAGCCTCTGCAGCACGTCCTCGTCCTTCAGCGAGCGGCCCTCTGCGGCGGGGGCGGGCGGGGTCAGGAGGCCCCCCTGCGGCAGGGTCGGGGGGCGCGGGGACGGGGACGGGCCGCCGGGTACTCACTGGGGTCCAGGCGCAGGGACTGGCGGGCGGGGTACCACTGCGGGTCTGCGGGGAGCGGGTGGCGCGGGCGGCTCAGCCGAGGGGCCCGGGACCGACACCCCAGGAGTCGGGACCGACCCCAGGCAGGGGCCCCGCGAGCACCCAGCGCCTCCACCCACATGGGGACCCCCACGGGCACCCGGGGACCCCCCCAGCGAGGCTGCCTCCCGGGCCCGGGGCTGGGGGCTCACGGGTCTTGGTGAAGAGGTTCTTGATGTCCGCGATGGTGGCCTGCGGCTCCACCTGGGGGCGGCGGGGCTTCAGCGGGGGTCCGGGGGTGACCCCACACTCACTCACACAGTCACACAGTCCCTCACACGCAGGCACACACACGCACGCACACGCAGTCACATATGCAGGCACACTCACGCAGGCACACACGCATTCACACGCACTCATATGCACACACAGACACACACTCAGACACAGACACACAGGCAGGCACACACCCGGCCCACCTTGTCCAGGAAGCAGAGCTTCTCGCGGGTCCTGGCGTCCAGCACCTCCACCTCAAAGAAGAGAAGCGCCTTCCTGGGTCTGCGGGCCGCGGGGGGCGGGGGGCCGGGCAGCCCGAGCAGCCCCAGGGGGCCGGGGGGACAAGGGGGCGCCTCCCGCCGTAAGGGGCCGAGGCTCAGCTCCATGGCCGCGGGTGGCAGAGCCTGGGACGGGGCCCCGGATCAGGTCCTCGGTCTGGCTGTGGCGGGTGACTGAGGGGTGACCCACAGGGTGACGGGGTGGGGCGGGGAGGGTGGGGGCCGCCGTCCAGACCAGCCCCCAGGAGCGTGGCCAGACCGGGGGGCAGGGGCCGGTGGGGTGCGGGTGGAAGCTGGGGGAGGGGCTGGCCCCCAGCCCGGGGACGGGTGAGGGCCCCACATGGCAGGGCGGGTGGCGAGCCAAGAGTTCCTGGGCAGCCGTCACCAGCTCAAAATACAGCAGCCCCGAAACCCAAGCCGGGTGGGGGGCGGAGTCTCTGCCCAGACACCCCAGGCACCCACACAATCCAGGCACCTACACACCCCAGGCTCACCAGACACCCCAGGCTCACCCACACCCCAGGCACCCACACCCCAGGCTCACCCACACCCCAGGCGCACCCACACCCCAGACTCACCCACACCCCAGGCTCACCCACACCCCAGGTGCACCCACACCCCAGACTCACCCACACCCCAGGCTCACCCACACCCCAGGCTCACCCACACCCCAGGCTCACCCACACCCCAGGCACCCACATCAGGCTCACCCACACCCCCAGAGTCGCCCAGGATCCCCAAAAGCGCGCAGCTACCCCAGGCCCACAGCCTCGCCCAGACACCCAGGGGCAGTGGCACCCAGCAGGTGAGTTTGGGGTCGCCTGCCTGGACCCCGGGACAGGGATCTCTGAGCGAGATGGGCGCCCCAACCCCTCTGAAGCAGGGTGAGTCGCGCCCCATTTCCATCCCAAGGGATGGGGGTCCCGGATTCCGTCCTGAGGCGGGTGGGGGAAGGCCACCCCCAGGCCCAAGGGTGCTGGGAGATGGGGGCCGGGTGCCGGGGGCTGAGAGGTCACCCGGGAGGGCGGGTGTGGCCGGGCAGCTGCTGGGGAGCCTCACGGGACCTGGGCCCCCGCCAGCACGAGGTCGGGCGCCTGGGGGGAGGGGCCCAGCCCCCCAGAGGTGGGGGACCAAGGCAGGGAGACACCCCCACTCCCCCTTTCCCTGTAGGAGTGGGGACCCCACACATTATTGTTGTTGTTATTACTATTACTATTAGCCCAGCCCTGCTGAGCCCTGGCTGCTGGTGGTGCTGGGGACTGAACCCAGGGCCTCAGGCAGGAGTCTGTTTGCAGAAAACTATTATTGTTGTTGTTGTTGTTACTATTTGCCCAGCCCTGCTGAGCCCTGGCTGCTGGTGGTGCTGGCGACTGAACCCGGGGCCTCAGGGCCTCAGGCGGGAGTCTCCCTCCACCTCCTAAGGGCAGACCTGCTGAGTTGGGGTGAGCCCTGCCCCGGGGCCGTGGCCGGCATGGAGAAAGCAGGGGGCACAGCTGGTGGCCAGGGGGCAGGGCTGTCACCGCCTGTCACGCGTGAGCCCCACGCCCCGGCACCCACAGCGCCAGCCCCACCGCACCCCACCCCACCCCCAGCTGCCCAGCCGCGTCCCGACAGGCGCTGATCCCTGTTGATCCCTGGCGGGCTGGCGCCTCCCCGCCCTGCCCGGGGCACTGAGCCGCGGGGGTGACTGGGGGGCCGATGCCTGTGCGGGCTCCCGCCTCCGTCTCACTAAGATCTCAGACCAGGCGGTGACGCCAGGCCCCGGGTTCGAGCCCCCTGCCCCCCACGTGCAGGGGGCAGCCTCCCACAAGGCGGGGCGGGCTGCAGGGGTCTCTCCCCGCTTCCCTCTCCACTCCCACCCCTCCACCCAGTCAGTCGGCAGCCCAGTTTTCTTTGCTAAAGCAGCTCAGGTGCACCCGGGTCCGAGTCTCTGGCACCCAGGGGGAGCGTCAGAGCTGGGGTGTCAGCGCGTCTGTGTCTGTCTGTGTCTCTCTCTGTCTGTGTCTGTCTCTCTGTCTGTGTCTGTCTCTCTGTCTGTGTCTGTGTCTCTGTGTGTCTGTCTCTGTCTGTGTGTCTCTGTCTCTGTCTGTGTCTCTGTCTGTCTCTGTGTCTCTGTCTGTCTCTGTGTCTGTGTCTCTGTCTGTCTCTGTGTCTGTGTGTCTCTGTCTGGTCTGTGTCTCTGTGTCTCTGTCTGTGTCTTTGTGTCTGTCTGTGTCTCTGTCTGTGTCTCTGTGTCTTTGTGTCTGTCTGTCTCTGTCCGTGTCTCTGTCTCTGTGTCTGTCTGTGTCTCTGTCTCTGTCTTTGTGTCTGCGTCTGTCTCTGTCTGTGTCTCTGTCTGTGTCTCTCTGTCTCTGTCTGTGTGTCTCTGTCTCTGTGTGTCTGTGTCTCTGTCTGTGTGTCTCTGTCTGTGTGTCTGTGTCTCTGTCTGTCTCTGTGTCTCTGTGTGTGTCTGTGTCTGTCTCTCTCTGTGTGTCTCTGTGTCTGTCTCTGTGTCTCTGTCTGTCTGTGTCTCTGTGTGTCTGTGTCTGTGTGTCTCTGTGCCTGTGTCTGTGTGTCTGTGTCTCTGTGTGTCTCTGTGCCTGTGTCTGTGTGTCTGTGTCTCTGTCTGTGTCTCTCCCCCCGGGGCGGGGCTGGGCGTGCGCAGGCTCGGCCGCTTGTGCAAGAGCCGCGGGGCAGCAGAGACACTTGCACAACCTGCGGCCGGCCCGGCCCACCTCCCGGGACTTCTGCGGCCCCGGGTTCGAGGCGAAGGTTCAAGGCGGTGGCGTGAGCTGGGAGGTCTCAGCTGACATGAGGGGCGGCGGGCTTCCTTTCGCTAGACAGACAGACAGACAGAGCCCGGCCCCAAGCTTCCTCCTGGCGGTGGGGCCGGGCTCCAAGGTGCCCTCCCTCCCCCGCAGCCCTGCTCCACCACCGGGAGGCTTCACCCCTGCAGGTGGGGCTCGAACCCAAAGAAAGACGGTTTTCTCCTTAGACTGAGCCGGGCCAGGCCTGGGGGGAGACACGCAGGCTGGTTCTGAGGCCCCGGGTCCGAGCCCCAGCACCAGCAGCAGCCCGGGCTCAGCTGGGCTCTCGGTTCGTTCTCTCGCGCGTTAAAATAAAGAATTCTTTTTTTTGCCTCCGGGGTTATTGCTGGGCTCCGTGCCCGCACCATGAAGCCACCGCTCCTGGAGGCCATTTTTTTTTCCCCTTTTGTTGCCCTTGTTGTTGTAGCCTCGTTGTGGTTATTATCACTGCCATTGTTGTTCGTTGTTGGATAGGACAGAGAGAAATGGAGAGAGGAGGGGAAGACAGAGAGGGGGAGAGAAAGACAGACACCTGCAGACCTGCTTCACCGCCTGGGAAGCGACTCCCCTGCAGGTGGGGAGCCGGGGGCTCGAGGATCCTTGTGCTTTGCGCCACCTGCGCTTAACCCGCTGCGCCACCGCCCGACTCCCAATAAAAGTATTTTTAAAGGATAAGGGTATAAAAATGAGTAAGGGGGGGCCGGCTGAGCACACACGTCACAGTGCGCGAGGACCCGGGTTCGAGCCCCCGGCCCCCGCCTGCAGGGGGGAAGCTCCCCGGGCGGAGGAGCAGGGCTGCGGGGTCTCCGTCTGTGTCCGACCATCAGTATATAAAATACTCAATACCTAAGTGCAGGGCCGGGGACCTCTCCCGCCTGAGGCCCTGCGGTCCCGGGTTCCATCCTCATCCCCATCCCCAGCATCAGCCAGAGCTCAGCAGGGCTCCGGGGAAAGACGGACAGACGGACGGACGGACGGACGTAAAGAAGCACAACGAGGTCACCAGCCACAGGGTCTGGCCCCGGAGAAGCGGCCGGATCCCCCGACATCCCGCCGGGAGGAGGTGGATCGGGCCGCCCGGGTGGGAGGGGGTGTCACGGGGGGCGGGCCGGGGCCTGGCGGTGCCCCCCACCCACTCCCTGCAGCCCCCTTCCCGGGGCTGGGTCCCGCGACTGCTGAGCCGCGGGGTGCAGGGTGCAAGGTCTGTGCAAGACGCCTGGCGGCCGGGGAAGTGCGCTCCCGCGAAGGCTCTGCACGCCGGCCCGCCCGCCAGCAGCCCCCGGCCCCGGGACCCAGCCCTCGCCCCCCGACTCCCACTTTGCAAACTGCTAAGTTAGCAGCTGCAGCGGGGCGCCCCGCGCATGCGCACTGGGGGTGGGAGGCTTCCTCGCGCATGCGCATTAGGGCCGGCTTCCTCCCGGCAGGCGCACTGCGCCTGCGCAGTGCCCGGCGGGGTTGCTCCCCATGCCGGGAGACAGGACCCGGCCGAGAGGACAGAAGGGGGCGCGCCGCCGCCGCCGCCGCCATCTTCCCCATCCCCACGGCCCCGTCTCCCTCCCGCCCTGCAGTCGTACCTCGTAGTGCTTCATGGCGGCTTCACACGGCGGCGGCGGCGGCGGCGGCGGCGGCTCCCTGTGCGCGACACCGGACCGGCTGCCTGTCCCCCCCTCACGCTGCTCGCGGCCACCGCGCGAGACTAAACTCCGCCCCGCCCCTCCCGGCCCCGCCGGCCAATCAGCGCGCGGGACGGTCACCTTCCCCCGTCTCCGAGCCCCGCAGGTGGGGGGGCGGAGAGACCGTCGCGCCACGGAGCCGACCAATCAGAGCGGGGAACGGGCCGAGGGGGCGGGGCCTGAGTACCCACCAATCCAAAGGGAGCTTCCTTGGCCCGCGGGCCGCTCCGGCTCCGCCCCTCGGAGACCAACGTCGCCGTGGCAACCCAAGGAGGCGGGGGCGGGGCCCTTCCACCGCGGGGGCGGGGCCAGGGTGAGTGACAGGGGGGTGTGTCCAGGGGGTGGCAGCGTGACGAGCGGAGCCCCTAGGTGCGCGGCTAGATACATACACATCCGTCTATATTTTTTTTTTACATTGCAGTCTTTTGGGTCGACACCAATGGAGAGTGGCCCTGGACATAGCGCAGTGGCTAAAGCACTGGACTCTCAAGCATGCGGTCCCGAGTTCAATCCCCGGCAGCACATGGACCCAGTGATGTCTGGTTCTTTCTCTCTCTTCCTATCTTAATTTTTTTCTTTTTTTTTTTTATTTTTTTAATATTTTATTTTATTTATTTATTTATTCCCTTTTGTTGCCCTTGTTGTTTTATTGTTGTAGTTATTATTGTTGTTGTCGTCGTTGTTGGCTAGGACAGAGAGAAACGGAGAGAGGAGGGGAAGACAGAGAGGGGGAGAGAAAGACAGACACCTGCAGACCTGCTTCACTGCTTGGGAAGCGACTCCCCTGCAGGTGGGGAGCGTGGCCGACCGCGGAAGCTTCCAGAAGCCCAGGGGCCTGACAAGGCTGGCAGCCCGTCCTGAGCCAAGAAATCCTCAAAGCTCAAAGCGAAGATTCACTGGGGAGCAGGGTGGGGCCGGGGGCTGAATCAACCACCAACCGCTCAGGGCTGAGTCACCCACTGAGGCCCTTTCTGGAAGCTTCTAGACCATCTCTCTGTGTGGGAGACCCCCTCATCTCTTTGAGGAAGGAGCTCCAAGACTGTGGAACTTAGATCTTTCTCTCCACCCCTCCCGGCAGCTCTGTTTTGGGGGGAAGGGGAAGAAAGGATGCAGGTCAGAAAGGATGCAGATCACCAGAAAGATGTCTTTTTTAAAACTATATATATATATATTTATTTATGTGGTCCGGGAGGTGGCGCAGTGATAAGGCTTTGGACTCTCAAGCATGAGGTCCTGAGTTCGATTCCCGGCAGCACATGTGCCAGAGTGATGTCTGGTCCTTCCTCTCTCTTCCTATCTTTCTCATAAATAAAATAAAAATCTTTTTTTAAAAAATTAATTTATTTATTCATGAGAAAGATAGGAGAGAAAGAACCAGACATCACTCTGGTCCATGTGCCGCGCGGGATCGAACTCAGGACCCCGTGGTTGAGAATCCAATGCTTTATCCACTGCGCCACCTCCCGGACCACTTTCTTTATTTTAGTATTGTTCTCTTTATTTACTGGTTGGATACAGACAGACAGAAATCAAGAGGGGAGGGGGAGACAGAGAGGGAGAGAGACAGAGAGAGACCTGCAGCCCTGCTTCACCGCTCACAAAGCTTTCCCCCTGCAGGTGGGGACCAGGGGCTCGAACCCAGGTCCTCGTGCAGGTCTTTCTGTTTAGTACTATGAGTGCTTAAGCCGGTGAACCGGTGCCCGGCCCCCTCCTACTGCCTTTCTATATGAGAGAGAGAGACAGACAGACAGGCAGACAGAGACGGAAGTCAGAGCACAGAGCACCCCATTTGAGAGGGGTGTAGGGGGCCGCAGCTGCGAGTTCGAATCCCACCCAGCTGAGTTTCCCGGAGGGAGGGATGCACAGTGCCCTGCGAGCAGGGGGGCAGAGCAGAGCCCTCCCTCACCCCTACCCCACCCTCCCAAAAAAAAAATGCAGCCACAAGCTTAACCAGTCTCTCTCCTTTCCTCTGATAGGATCTCCGGAGGGTGTCTTGCCAGCACCGAGTTCTGTCCAAGTCAGGTGGGCAGAAAGTTGTGTCATTCCAAGCTGATTCAGAACGTTCTGGAGTTTCCTTTGGTGGGCAGGTGGGTTGGGGGTGGCGGTGGGGATGGGGGGGGGGTGTCATCTGCTTTTCTCAGCTGCCCTGCCCCCGACTCAACCCAGCGGGCACACCCAAATATCTTGCAAACCTGCTTTCATTCTTTGGGGGAGGTGGGTGTGTGTTCAGGGTGTGTGTGTGGGGGGGGGGGAGTTACTTCCCCAGGGCATAGGTGAGGCCTCAGGCGTGAGTTCAAGGCCCCCCCCTGGGCCAAATTGTGGAGTTGAAGAGAGAAAGAGAGGCAGATCACCATATCCAGAGCTTCCCCCAGTCCCCTGATTCTTCCATGTGGTGCCAGGGGTCAAGACCCACCCACCCCGCCCCCACCCTCCACGCGTGTGGCAAAGGGAGAGCCCTTATGAGGTGACCCCCCCCCCAAAGAGTAAGGTATTTCATTTTCATTTATTTCATCTAAGGTCAACAGGTTGGCTGATTCTTACTCTCCCAGGTTTCTCTCTCTCTCGGATACTTTCTTTTTTTAAATTAATTTTTATTTTGTTTTGTTTTATTTTATTTTATTTTTTTTTTTTTTCCTCCAGGGTTACTGCTGGGCTCGGTGCCTGCACCATGAATCCACTGCTCCTGGAGGCCATTTTTTCCCCCTTTTTGTTGCCCTTGTTGTAGCTTCCTTGTGGTTATTATTATTGCCATTGTTGATGTTGTTCGTTGTTGGATAGGACAGAGAGGAAGAGAGAAAGATAGACACCTGCAGACCTGCTTTACCGCCTGTGAAGCTACGCCCCTGCAGGTGGGGAGCCGGGGGCTCGAACCGGGATCCTTGTGCTGGTCCCTGCGCTTTGCACGACGTGCGCTTAACCCGCTGCGCCACCACCCGACCCCCTCCTCCAGAAGGTGCTTTTTTCTCTGGTTCCCATGCCTTTGTGAGTGTGTGTGTGTGTGTGTGTGTGTGTGCGCGTGTGTCAGGAACAGACAGACAGACAGACAGACAGGACTCGTTCACAGCTGTCTCTGGTTTCGTCTCCGTGATTTCTTTAGCTATTTGTGTTGTATAAGTCTCTGAGATTCCTTTTTTTTTTTTCTTCCCCCTTTCCTCGCATGGCTGGAGCTTCACTGCCCACTGGCGAACTTCTCCAGATGGGGAGAGAGAGAGAGAGAGAGAGGGAGAGGGAGAGGGAGAGGGAGAGGGAGAGGAAGGAGGGGCAGGCTGGGCGGTGGCGCACCTGGTTGAGCGCACATGTCACAGTGTGTAAGGATCTGGGTTCGAGGACCCCCCCCACCTGTAACGGGGGAAAGCTTTGCGTGTAGTGAAGCAGGGCTGCAGCTGTCTGTCTCTCTCCTTCTCTGCCTCTCCTTTCCCTCCAATTTCTGGCTGTTTCTAGCCAGTACATAATGATAATAAAAATGAATTTTCAAGAGGGAGGGGGCTGGGGAGACAGTATAGTGTCTCTGTTCCTTGATGCTTTTTAAAATTTTATTTATGGATTGACTGGCTAGAGACAGAGAGAAATTGAGGGGGCAATGCAGACGATATGATGGTTCTTTGAGTAGTCTCTCCTGCCTGAGGCTCTGGGGCCCCAGGTTCAATCCCCAGCACCACCAGCAGCCAGAGCTCAGCGGGGCTCTCGACTGTCTCTCTGTCTCTCTCTTTCTCATTGAAATAAAATAAAAAATAAAATATTAAAAAGAGTGAGAGGAGACAGACATTGAGAAGGGGAGGGGAGACAGAAAAAGACGGGGGGCGGAGGGTGGTGCACCTGGTTGAGCGCACATGTTACAGCGCCCAAAGACCCGGGTTCGAGACCCCCGTCCCCACCTGCAGGGGGAAAACTGCGCAAGTGGTGAAGCAGGGCTGCAGGTGTCTCTCTGCCTCTCTCCCTCTCTATCTCCCCTTCTCAATTTCTGGCTGTTTCTACCCCCCCCCAAAAAAAAAAAAAGAAAGAAAAAAAAGAGAGAGACAGAGAGACACCTGCAGCCCTGCTTCACCGCTAGCAAAACTTCCCCCCCCCCCACAGATGGGGGCCGGGGGCTCGAACCCAGGTCCTTGTGCCGCCCAACCCCCTGCTCTCTAATGAAGTCTTTATCCTCCTCTGATTCACCCTTCACACACCCAGTGTCACCCGCCCACAGGCGCTGGCTCATTGAGCCACACCTTCATAGCGTCCCTCCTCCCTGGGGGAGACCGCAGGCCAGTCACGTGACCCTGGGCCTCAGTCTCCCCACCTGTAAAGACAGAGGTCAGGGAAAGGCTGGTCTCGGAGGGTTCCTTCGGGGGTTCGATTCCTGGCACCGCCAGAGGCCAGAGCTGAGCTGTGCTCTTTCTCTTTTTTTTTTTTTTTTAAAGCCAGCATTGGATTTCTTTTTAATATTTATTTATTTACTTATTTATGTATTGCCTTTGTTGTTTTATTGTTGTAGTTATTGTTGTTGTTGTTGTTGTTGATGTCGTCTTTGTTGGATAGGACAGAGAGACATGGAGAGAGGAGGGGAAGACAGAGAGGGGGAGAGAAAGACAGACACCTGCAGACCTGCTTCACCGCCTGGGAATCGACTCCCCTGCAGGTGGGGAGCCGGGGGCTCGAACCGGGATCTCTCCCATCACAAAACCAAAAATGGGATGGGAGGGAGTAATAGTAACAAATATTTCAAAATAAATAAGCAACTTGCACGGCCTGAATCCACCGCTCCTACCTGTCTTTCATTTTTATCTCTTTTCCTTTTAGTATATAACAGGGAGGAACAGAGCCTCGCTCCACCACTCATGCAGCCTCCCTCCAGTGCAAGGCGCTCCCCTGTGTGGGCCAGGGGCTTGAACCCGGGTCCTCAAGCATGGTAAAGGGCGTGACCTAACAGGTGAGCTCTCTCCCAGCAAGTCCCACGCCCCAAAATAGAAATCCTTTTTATTTATATTTTTTTTAATCACCCCAGAGTGGTCCGGAAGGGTGGCACAACGGACAAGTCATTGGAGTCCGGAGTTCGCCTGCGGGGCTCAACGGGGAGGGGCGGGGCCGGATCAGGGGCGGGGCCTCCCCGGCCAGGCCACGCCCACACCGCCCACCATTGGCTCCCGGAAGCCGGAGGGGCGGGGCCGCGGCGCGAGGGCCGGGCGACCGAGGAGGCGTTGTCGGGGGGCGGGGCCGGAAGGGGCGGGGCCCGGCGCGCGGCGGGCCGTTGGCGGCGCGGCCCCGCCCCCGACGCGTTGCGTCACGGGCCGGAGCGGCGCCGATTGGCCGGGCGGGCGGCGGGGGCGGGGCGGAAGGCGGCGGAGGGGCCGGCGGGCTCTGGAAGCTTCCGCCGGGCGGGTATATAGAGGCGGCGGCGGGGCGGGCGCGGCGGGCCATGGGCAAGGACTACTACCAGACGCTGGGCCTGGCCCGCGGCGCGTCGGACGAGGAGATCAAGCGCGCCTACCGCCGCCAGGCGCTGCGCTACCACCCCGACAAGAACAAGGAGCCGGGCGCCGAGGAGAAGTTCAAGGAGATCGCCGAGGCCTACGACGTGCTGAGCGACCCGCGCAAGCGCGACATCTTCGACCGCTATGGCGAGGAGGGTGGGTGCGGGGCGGAGATCGGGGCGCGGGGGCCGGGGGGCTGACGGGGGCAGGGGGGAGGCTGACATGGGGGCGGGGGAGGGGCTGACATGGGGCAGGGGGGAGGCTGACATGGGGCGGGGGGGGGGCTGACATGGGGCAGGGGGAGGCTGACATGGGGCAGGGGGGAGGCTGACATGGGGCGGGGGGGGGGGCTGACACGGGGCAGGGGGGATGCTGACATGGGGCGGGGGAGGGGCTGACATGGGGCAGGGGGGAGGCTGACATGGGGCAGGGGGAGGGGCTGACATGGGGCAGGGGGGAGGCTGACATGGGGCGGGGGGGGGGGGCTGACATGGGGCAGGGGGAGGCTGACATGGGGCGGGGGAGGGGCTGACATGGGGCAGGGGAGGGGCTGACATGGGGCAGGGGAGGGGCTGACATGGGGCAGGGGAGGGGCTGACATGGGGCAGGGGGAGGGGCTGACATGGGGCAGGGGAGGGGCTGACGGGGGCAGGGGAGGGGCTGACATGGGGCAGGGGAGGGGCTGACATGGGGCAGGGGGGGGCTGACATGGGGCAGGGGAGGGGCTGACATGGGGCAGGGGAGGGGCTGACATGGGGCAGGGGGAGGCTGACATGGGGCAGGGGAGGGGCTGACATGGGGCAGGGGAGGGGCTGACATGGGGCAGGGGGGATGCTGACATGGGGCGGGGGAGGGGCTGACATGGGGCAGGGGGGAGGCTGACATGGGGCGGGGGAGGGGCTGACATGGGGCGGGGGGGGGCTGACATGGGGCAGGGGAGGGGCTGACATGGGGCAGGGGGGAGGCTGACATGGGGCAGGGGAGGGGCTGACATGGGGCAGGGGAGGGGCTGACATGGGGCGGGGGAGGCTGACATGGGGCAGGGGAGGGGCTGACATGGGGCAGGGGAGGGGCTGACATGGGGCAGGGGAGGGGCTGACATGGGGCAGGGGAGGGGCTGACATGGGGCGGGGGAGGGGCTGACATGGGGCAGGGGAGGGGCTGACATGGGGCAGGGGAGGGGCTGACATGGGGCGGGGGAGGGGCTGACGGGGGCAGGGGAGGGGCTGACATGGGGCAGGGGAGGGGCTGACATGGGGCGGGGGAGGGGCTGACATGGGGCAGGGGAGGGGCTGACATGGGCAGGGGGAGGCTGACATGGGGCAGGGGGAGGCTGACATGGGGCGGGGGAGGGGCTGACGGGGGCAGGGGAGGGGCTGACATGGGGCAGGGGAGGGGCTGACGGGGGCAGGGGAGGGGCTGACATGGGGCAGGGGAGGGGCTGACGGGGGCAGGGGAGGGGCTGACATGGGGCAGGGGAGGGGCTGACATGGGGCAGGGGAGGGGCTGACATGGGGCGGGGGAGGGGCTGACATGGGGCGGGGGAGGGGCTGACGGGGGCAGGGGAGGGGCTGACATGGGGCGGGGGAGGGGCTGACATGGGGCAGGGGAGGCTGATGGGGGCAGGGGTCCCCCTCTCTCTGGCCCCTGACTCTGTTTTCTTTCGTCCATCTGTCCTCTGACTCTGTCCTCCTGTCCCCTGACTCTGTCCCCCTCCGTCCTCCTGTCCCCCGTCCCCCTCCGTCCACCTGTCCCCTGACGCCGCCCGTCCATCTGTCCCGCAGGCCTCAAGGGCGGCGGCCCGGCCGGGGGCGGGGGCGCGGGCGCCCCCGGGGGCTCGTTCAGCTACACCTTCCACGGGGACCCCCACGCCATATTCGCCGAGTTCTTCGGGGGCCGCAACCCCTTCGACAGCTTCTTCGGGCCGCGGGAGGGCGAGGACGACGCGGACGAGACCTTCCCCTCCTTCCCCGCGGGCGGCCTGGGCGGCCTGGGCGGCCTGGGGGGCTTCGGGCGCTTCGGGCGCGCGCGACCCGGCCCCGAGCCGCCCCGGCAGCGGCAGCCGCGGCAGGACCCGCCGGTGACGCGCGACCTGCGGGTGTCCCTGGAGGAGGTGTACAGCGGCTGCACCAAGAAGATGAAGATCTCACACACGCGCCTGGCGCCCGACGGCCGCGGCCTGCGCAGCGAGGACAAGATCCTGACCATCGAGGTGAAGCGCGGCTGGAAGGCGGGTACCAAGATCACCTTCCCCGGCGAGGGCGACCAGACGCCCGGCAACATCCCGGCCGACGTGGTGTTTGTGCTCAGGGACAAGCCGCACAGCGTGTTCCGCAGGGACGGCTCCGACGTGGTGTACCCGGCCCGCGTCAGCCTGCGGGAGGTGAGGCGAGAGACAGACGGACGGACGGACAGACAGAGACACAGCCACAGCCCTGCGCAGCCGGGGCCTCGGGGCCTCAGGCAGGAGGGTCTCTGACATTTCATTTGCGTATGTGATCAGACAGACAGACAGACAGACAGCTGAGAGAGAGAGGGACAGAGCCCTGCGCAGCCCGGCTGCTGGTGTGCTGGGCGTTGAACCCGGGGCCTCAGGGCCTCAGACTGGAGGGTCTTTTGCAGAAGCAGCCTGCTGTCTCCAGCCCCACCACTTCTGTTTCTTTAGTATTCTTTTTTTAATGATTTTTTTAAATTATGGCGTCCCTGGCTGGGCAAGAACCGCGTCACCTTTTTTTATTGTCACCTTTTTATTTGACAGAGGCAGCCAGAGATCCAGAGGAGGGGGAGTTAGAGAGAGACAGCCCCCTGCAGCCCTGCTTGACCACTCGCAGAGCCTCCCCCTGCGGCTGGGGGCCGGGGGCTCGAACCCAGGGCCTTGCGCACTGCAGCACGGGCGCTCAGCCAGTCCTACTTCTTCTTTGCTTTCCAGTCTTATTTTAGTGAGGGGGGAGGGAGACACACAGCTTCCTCCAGTGCAGTGGGGGCCGGGCTCGAACCCGGGTCACACCGTGCGGCACACCGGCCCCGCAGGGGAGCTGTTTTCCGGGCCTGCTGCAGAGACGACTGAGGGGAGAAGGCTTCTGCAAAAGCGAGGGCGGGAGGGAGGCCCCCGGTTTGAGCCTCCCCTCCCCACCTTCAGGGCCGCAAGGGTCTCTGTCTCTCCCCAGTTTCTCTCGCCCGGCCCATCCGGTAGGGGTGGGGGATCCTGCAGGTGCCCAGCGAGGAGGGAGGCAGCGAGACGGTGCGGGCGGCCCTGCGGGTTGTGTGTGTGCCTGTCTGTCTGTCTGTCTGTCTGTCTGCGTGTGTCCAGGAGTAAGGATGCCAGAGAGCTCGCCGGGTAGAGCGCCCGCCGGGCGGCCGGGCACCGCGTGGGAGGCCCTCCGGTGCCGGGGGAAGCCCAGCCTCCTGCAGGGCCGCGGTCTGAGCCCCGCTCCCCCCAGGCGCTGTGCGGCTGCACGGTCAACGTGCCCACGCTGGACGGCAGGAGCATCCCGGTGGTGTTCAAGGACGTGATCCGGCCCGGCATGCGCCGCAAGATCCCGGGGGAGGGGCTGCCGCTGCCCAAGACGCCCGAGAAGCGCGGCGACCTGGTGATCGAGTTCGAGGTGCTGTTTCCCGAGCGCCTCCCGCAGGCGTCCCGCAGCGCACTGGAGCAGGTGCTGCCCCTCTAGCCCCCGGCCCCGCGCCCGCCCGCCCTCCCCGGACTCCTCCCTGCCGGCAGGGGCCAGGGCGCTGCCAACCCCACCCCAAAGGACAGGACGGCCCGGGCCCTGGCCTAGCGGTCACTCGGCCCCTTCTTCCAGGCAGCCTTCCCGGGTGGCCCTGGGCTCACGCCTCCTGGACTCTGGACTCTCTGGGGCTCTGCCCCCGGGCACAGCTGGATCTGGGGACCCTTTGGGGGGGGGGGTCCTCTCCCGGCCCTTCGGATTGGCCCTCGGGCCTGGGGTCCTGGGATCAGGAGCCGTGGAGGCCCGGGGTGGGGGGGACCGACCCGGCCCTTGGAGAGACCAAAGCAGGCCGCCCAGCGCCTGCGACATTAAAGGTGATGTGGTGGAACCTGGAGTCTGTCTGAGGGGCTGCGGAGAGACGGAAGGGCTGCCCGGACGGACGGATGGACGGACGGACAGCGGTGACCTCAGGTCCAGCTCCTCGGGGGCGGCTCCCTGGCCTCCTGGTCCGGCTCCCTCGCCCGGGTGCTGCAGGCCTGCTAGACCCCCAGCCCGGCCGGGCACAGTGACTTGCTGCGGGGCCCACAGCCTGCTCGGCCGCGGCCGGGGGTGCTGGGGATTGAACCCGGGTCTGCAGATGCCGCCCGCAAGCCTCTGCCCTCCAGACTCCTCACACAGAACCCGAGAAGGTTCTGGAACTTTGGGGGCGGGTGCCCGGTTCTGCTCCGGAACCTTCCTCCTCCTCCTCCTCCTCCTCCTCCCGCATCTCCTCCTCCGTCACCTGGGCAGGAGGCAGAGGGAGGGCGGCACTGAGGCTCAGGGTCCCGGGTTGGGTCTCCGCCCCCGGCGCCACCCGCCGCCACCACCAGCCTGAGCTGCTCAGGGCCCCGACCCCTCCCTCATTTTCCCTCCAGTGTCTCTGAGCTTGGCGCCCGCACTGCAGACCCACTGCTCCCGGCGGTCGTTTCTGCTGTTGGAGCAGATGGGACAGAGAAATGGAGAGACACACCTGCAGCCCTGCTCCACTGCTCAGGAAGCGACCCCCCCCCCCCCGCAGGTGGAGAGCCAGGGACTTGAACCCGGATCCTTGTGTGGGTCCTTGCGCTTTGAACCAGGTGCACCACTGCCCGCCACCACCACCACCCTCCCTCCCTCATCTGTCTGTCTCTTTAATCAAACATGGGAGTCGGGCGGTGGCGCAGCAGGTTAAGCGCACATGGTGCTAAGCTCAAAGACCGGAGGAAGGATCCCTGGTTCGAGCCCCCAGCTCCCGGCTCCCCACCTGCAGGGGAGTCGCTTCCCAGGCGGTGAAGCAGGTCTGCAGGTGTCTGTCTTTCTCTCCCCCTCTCTGTCTTCCCCTCCTCTCTCCATTTCTCTCTGTCCTATCCAACAATAATGACGACATCAATAACAACAATAAGAACTGCAACAATAATAGCTTAGTATTAAAAAATAATAAAATAAATCAAACACTACAGAGACTCCCCTGCCAGGGGCTCCGAGGCCCCAGGTTCCATCCCCAGCACCACCGTCAGCCAGAGCTGAGCGGGGCTCTGAGGAGAGACAGAGACAAAGCTCAGAGGGCTGCCCCCCTCCAGACCAGGGGGACCTGGGTCTCCCCGAGGGCCCCCCCCCCCCGGGTTTCTGTGGGTCTCGCCATCCAGCCGGTCACAGCGCAGTTTCCGGGGGCGGTGGTCACCCCATGGTGGACGGCGGGGCTGGTGGATGGGCACTGCCAGCTGAAGGCCGGGCGGGAGGCTCCTGGTGCCAGCCCTGGACACACGCCCCAGACGGGTTCTGGCCTGGCCCTCGCGCTCTCTCTCTCTCTCTCTCTCTCTTGCCTATGAATCCACAGCTCCTGGTGGCCATTTTTCCACTTTTATTGGACAGGACACAGAAATCGAGGGAGAGGGAGAGGGAGAGGGAGAGGGAGAGGGACCCCTGCAGCCCTGCTCTGCTGCAGCTTGTGACACGCACGCGCACGCACACGCACACACACACACAGCCTCCCTCCAGCACGGGCCAATGCCGGGGCTGGACCTCAGGGAGCTCGAACCGGAGAGTCAAAAGCTCTGGCCCTTCTGCCCCATCCTGGGATGAACTTTTTTTTTTTTTTCTCCTTCTTTCCTTTTTTTCTAAATATTTTTATTTTCACTTTTTTATTTTTACCAGAGCGCCGCTCAGCTCTGGCTGATGGTGGTGCCCCAGGGGATTGAACCTGGAGCCTCAGGAAGGAGAGTCTGTTTGCAGAACCATGATGCTATCTACCCCATCCTAAATATCTTTATTAATGGGGAGAGACAGAAATGGAGAGGCGAGGAGGAGGTAGACAAAGAGGGAGAGAGACACCGGCAGCCCTGCTCCACCACTCGCAAAGCTCCCCACCCCAGCAGGTGGGGACGGGGAGGCTCGAACCTGGGTCCTTGTGCACTGTAATGTGTGCACTCAAGCAGGTACCCCACTGCCTGCCCCCCCCTTTTTTAAATTTATTTTCCCTTTTGTTGGTTTTTATTGTTATTATTGTTGTTGTTGATGTTGTTGTTGGATAGGACAGAGAGACATGGAGAGAAGAGGGGGAGAGAAAGACAGACACCTGCAGACCTGCTTCACCGCCTGGGAAGCGACTCCCCTGCAGGTGGGGAGCCGGGGGCTCGAACCGGGATCCTTACGCCGGTCCTTGGGCTTGGCGCCACCTGCGCTTAACCCGCTGCGCCACTGCCTGAGTCCTTTTTTTTTTTTTTTTTTTTACCAGAGCCCTGCTCAGTTCTGGCTTATGGTGGTGCTGGGGATTGAACCTGGCACCTCAGAACCTCAGGCTTGAAAGGCTTTTTGCATAACCTTTATGCTTTCTCTCCAGCCCCCTTTTTTTATTTTAATGAGTCAGAGAGCCCAGAGCCCTGCTGCGCTCTGGCTGACGGTGGCGCTGGGGATGGAACCTGGGGCCTCGGTCACTCCAGTCCGCTGCCTCACCACTGAGCTGTCGCCGGGGCCCCAAGCTTCCCTCAGCCTTCCCAAGCCCTGGAAACGCCCGTCCGTCCGTCCTTCCCAGGAATCATGTCACACCCCTAGCTTCTGACACAGGGCCTTTTCTCTCCCTTCCTTCCTACCCTCCTCCCTTCTCTCTCTCTCTCTGTCTCTGTCTCTCTCTCTCCCCCTCCCTGTGACCCCCCAGGCCCCATGACTCACCGCAGCCTGTCGCTGTCCGGGCACCCAGCCTGACTCGGGTGGAGACGGCAGACACACCCGGCCCAGCCCTGGGCAGCCCACCCGGACAGGGTGCAAGCCCGGCCCCCACGACACGGGGAGAGGAGGAGGACCTTCTGGGGTGGCGTCTCTTTTGTGCTGTCTGTCTGTCTGTCTGTCTCCGTGTAAGAGAGAGAGGAGCGGGGGTGTGGGGAGCAGAGGGGAGGCAGCATGACGGTTCTGCAAAGACACTCTCCTGCCTGAGGCTTCAGAGTCCCAGGTTCAGTTCCCCAGCGCCACCCTCCGCCAGAGCTGAGCAGGGCTCTGGGGAAATAAACAAACAGAAATGTATTGCCCTGCACAAGGCCCCGGGTTCGAGCCCCCTGGTCCCCACCTGCAGGGAGGAAGCGAGTGGTGGAGCAGGGCTGCAGGTGTCAGTCTTTCTCCCTCTCTAATCACCCCTTCTTTCTCAAATTCTCTGTGTTCAGCCTATACATAAATATATGGATTAGTTTAATTTTATTGTTATTATTATTATGGTGGTGAAATTGAAGAAGGCATTGAGATAGGAAGGGGAGGTAGAGAGGGAGAGAGACACCCACAGCCCCGCTCCACTCGTGAAGTTTCCCCCCTGCAGGTGGGGACTGGAGGCTTGAACACGGTTCCTTGTGCGAGGTACTGTGAGCACTTAACCAGGTGCGCCATCACCCAGCCCCCCATATCTATATATATTTTTTGTTTTGTTTTTTTAGTATTTTTTATTTCCTTTTTGTTGCCCTTTTTTTCTTTATTGTTGTAGTTGGCCAGGACAGAGAGACATGGAGAGAGGGGGGGGGGAGACAGAGAGGGGGAGAGAAAGACAGACACCTGCAGACCTGCTTCACCGCCTGGGAAGCGACTCCCCTGCAGGTGGGGAGCCGGGGGCTCGAACCGGGATCCTTCCGCCGGTCCTTGTGCTCTGTGCCACCTGCGCTTAACCCGCTGCGCCGCCGCCCGACTCCATATATATATATATATATATATATATATATATATATATATATATATATATATATATATTTTAATGACAGGTCAGGGAGAGAGCAGGGTAACACACAAGCCGGCCTGCAGGAATCTCTAGCACCAGCCAGACCTGAGCGGGGCTCCAGTCAAAAGGAACAAAGTGGGGGTCGGGCGGTGGCGCAGCGCGTAAAGCGCAAGGACCCCGGTTCGAGCCCCCGGCTCCCCACCTGCAGGGGAGTCGCTTCCCAGGCGGTGAAGCAGGTCTGCAGGTGTCTGTCTGTCTCTGCCCCTTTCTGTCTTCCCCTCCTCTCTCCATTTCTCTCTGTTCTCGCGACCACCGTCTCCCTGGAGGCCACCCTGGGGCACCGGGGCAGGGCCCCCCACCCACCCCGCAGGCTGACTCCAGGGGGGAGTGTGGCGGGGGTTCGCGCGCGCCGTCTGCTGGAGGCGGGAGGAACTGCAGCCGGGGCCCGGGTTCAATCCCCGGTCCCTCCACCAGCCAGAGCTCAGCAGGGTTCTGGGGAAATAATAACAAGAATAATAATACTGGGAGGCAGCACAGGGCTTCTGCAAACAGACTCTCCTGCCTGGGGCTCCGAGGACCCGGGTTCAATCCCCAGCACCACCAGCAGCCAGAGCTCAGCAGGGCTTTTTGGAAAATAATAATAATAAATAATAATAACACATTATGATGGTTCTGCAAACAGACGCTCCTGCCTGAGCCTCTGAGGTCCCGGGTTCTATCCCCAGCACCACCAGCAGCCAGAGCTCAGCAGGGCTCTGGGTAAAATAACAATAATAACTATTAATAATCCATGACAAAAGATGTGCTGAGTTAATTAGTGAAGACGGCATTTCGCGTCCCTTTAAAAAAATTGGGGGTGGGGTGCTGGGGAGATAGCTACACGGTTATGCAGAAGCCTTTCAAGCCTGAGGCTCTGAGGCCCCAGGTTTAATCCCTGGCTACACCATCCAGCCACAACTGAGTAGTGTTCTGGTCCGTTTCTCTCCATATCTTTCCCTCTGTATCTACTCTTTCTTATTACAATAAACTAAATAAAATATTTTTAAAAATGGGGTAGGTGAAGCAGGTCTGCAGGTGTCTTATCTTTTTTAAAAAATATTTTATTTATTTATTAATGAGAAATATAGGAGAGAGAAAGAACCAGACATCACTCTGGTACATGTGCTTCTGGGTGCCGGGGATTGAACTCAGGACCTCATGCCTGAGAGTCTAGCGGGTTAGCCACAGCGCCATCTCCCGGACCACAGGTGTCTGTCTGTCTCTCCCCCTCTGTCTTCCTCTCCTCTCTCCATTTCTCTCTGTCCTATCCAACAACATCAATAACAACTAGAAGAAGAAGAACAACAACAACTGTAGCAACAATAAAAAAGACAACAATGGCAACAAGAGGGAAAATTAATTAATTAAATTTAAAAAAAAAAAAAAGAGCTTCCCCCCAGCATTACAGCACATGCTGCCAGGGCTTGAACCCAGGACCTCACCTGTGGAAGGATGCTCTACCCACTGGCCAGCCCCCGTCCAGGTCTTCCCTATTTTGTTTGGGGGTGTCATCTAGTGAGGTGTGATTAAGTCCAAGTCAGACGCTCTGCTGTGTATTATTATTATTATTATCTTATTGAGAGAGGGAAGCAGAGGCTTGAAAGCTCGAGGCTTTTATCCACCGCTCCATCTTCTGGGTCACGGCCGGGCTGCCCGGCCCCCTCTGGTTTTTTTTTTTTTAACCAGAGCACTGTTCAGCTCTGGCTTATGGTGGTGCGGGGGATTGAACCTGGGACGTTGGCACCTCAGGCATGAGAGTCTGTTTGCAGAACCATGATGCTGTCTACCCTCCCCCCTGGTTTTGACCCAAGGTTCCTGTGCCCAGCGGTGATTCACACGCCGTGGTCCTGGGAGACTCTTGTCAGTTCACTTCCCTGGAGGAGCCCAGCCCAAATCCATTATTTCTTTGGCAGCTGTTAGTGAGCCTCTAGGATTCTGAGAAAAGATTAATTTCCTTACGGAGAAAGAGAGAGAGAGAGAGAGGAAGGGGAGGAGCAGAGCCTGCCCCTGGCCCCTGTAATGTCCGGGGTGGACCTCGAACTCGGGCCGTCAGGCTTGGGAGTCCAGGGCTTCATCCGCTGCGCCCCCACCCCCATCCAGCAAGGCCTCTCGGCTCTAAGACTGGGTGTCCGGGGGCCCAGGAGGAGGCGCTGTACTGGAGAGCCTGAGGTGCTGAGTCTGATCCCCGGCCTCCCGTGTGCCAGAGGGAGGCCCTGCTTCTTCTCTGTGTCTCTTACAAACCGACCAGTAGATTGATTTCATTTACTCGTTTATTTCTCACGAAAGAAAATGACAGGGAGAAAGACCCACAGAGAGAGCCCAGGGCCCTGCTGAGCTCTGGCTGATGGTGGTGCTGGGGCTGGAACCCGGGGCCTCAGGGGAGGAGAGCCCTGCTGCGGAGACATGATGCAGTGATGCCGTCTCCCCCAGCCTCAATAAGCATCTTTCTTATTTATTTATTGGCTAGGACAGAGAGAAAGAGAGAGGAGTGGGAGATAAAGAGAGGGAGACAGAGACACCTGCAGCCCTGCTTCACTGGGTGCACCACAGCCTGTCCCTATTATTATTATTACTATTATTAGTTTATTTTACTGTCATGAGAGAGGGACAAAGAAAGACACCAGAGCCCTGCTGAACTCTGGCTGCTGGTGGATTAAACCTGGGACCTCAGAGCCTCCAGGCAATTTCTTTTTTTTTAAGATTTTATTTATTTATTTACTTGTTTATTTATTTATGAGAAAGAAGGAAAAAGAGAAAGAAGCAGACGTCACTCTGGTACATGTGCTGCCAGGGACCGAACTCAGGACCTCATGCTTGAGAGTCCAGTGCTTTATCCACTAAACCATCTCCCAGACCACAGGGAAAAAATCCTTACTTACGGGTTTTGCAAAGAGACTTTCCTGCCTGAGGCTCTGAGGTCCGACCCAGGTTCAATCCCCAGCACCACCATCAACCTGAGCTCAGCAGGGTTCTGGTCTCGGTCTCTCTCTGTCCTCCCGTATCCTTCTTTCTGTATCTCTTTCATTAAAAATAAAGAAATAGGGAGCCAGCGGTGGCGCAGCGGGTTAAGCGCAGGTGGCGCAAAGCACAAGGATCCCGGTTCGAGCCCCCGGCTCCCCACCTGCAGGGGCGTCACTTCCCAGGCGGTGAAGCAGGTCTGCAGGTGTCTGTCTTTCTCTCCCCCTCTCTGTCTTCCCCTCCTCTCTCCATTTCTCTCTGTCCTAGACAACAACAATGACATCAATAACAATTACAACAACAATTAAAAAAAAAGGGGGAGTCGGGCTGTAGCCCAGCGGGTTAAGCACATGTGGTGCAAAGCGCAAGGACCAGCATAAGCATCCCGGTTCGAACCCGGCTCCCCACCTGCAGGGGAGTCGCTTCCCAGGCGGTGAAGCAGGTCGGCAGGTGTCTGTCTTTCTCTCCCCCTCTCTGTCTTCCCCTCCTCTCTCCATTTCTCTCTGTCCTAGACAACAACAATAATAACTACAACAATAAAACAACAAGGGCAACAAAAGGGAATAAATAAAATAAATATAAAAAAATTTTAAAAAGAAAGAAAGGAAAAAATAGAACAGAATGTGGGTGTGAGAGTCGGTGCCCTGCCCTGTGCCTGGGCACACACCCACCTCCTCACCCCTCAACGGGGGGGGGGGGGGGGGGGAGGCTTCTGGCTCAGTACTCAGGGTCTACACACCCACCCACCCTGCCCTTTCCAGGGCTGGGGATGCTGGGGTGCCCCGGAGGGAGACAAGGACCCTGGACCTTGGGTGGGGGTGAGGGCAGCCGAGCATCAGTGCTGGTTGCCACAGCAACCGCGACCCACACCCCACCCCAAGCCAGCCAGTGCCACCCCCCCAGAATAAGCTCCAGCATGGCGGGAGGAAGCGGGGTGCAGATGCCTCCCTGCCCGCCCCGGAGCTGGGTGGTCCCCCACCGCCTGCCCCCTGATGCATGTGCCCCCCACCCCCACCCCAAGCAGTGGCCAGGGGCGCCTGGCACCGAGGGACACCCCCCCCATGGGCCCCAGGGTGCGGGACACTGGGACCTTCCCTCCCCCGCCCCGCGATGAATGAATCCTCTATGTCTGCGGGGTGGGGGGACCTCAGGGCGCTCAGGGCTGGGGGCTCGGCTTGGGGGGTCTTATAAGCCCCCCGGACATTCTCCCTCCCCCAAGGTTCCCCCAAAGTCTCCCCTGACGCCACTTGGAGACCACCCCAAGTTATCCCCCCCAGGATCACCCAAGCCCCCAAATTCCCCCCTGGGGCCGGCCCCCCCAAGTCATTGCCATTCCCGCCACCCCAGTTTCTACCAGTCTGCACCCCCAGGCCCCCTTCAAGTCCCCCCAAGCCACCCACCCAGACTCCCCTGTCCCCATAGTAACCCCCCAGGCCTCTCTGGAAGCCCTCCCCAGTCATTCCCACCCCAGGGACCCCCCAGCCCCCAAAGAGTCTCCCCCCCAGGATTCCTTCAAAGACCCCCAGACCTTTGCCAGCTCAGGGCACCCCACACCTGGTGGAGGGGACTGGTCAGTGGGGGTGCAGGGGGTGTCTGGGGGTGCATGGAGTGCGTCTGAGGGTGCAGTGGCTGTCTGGGGGTGTATGGGTCCCTCTGAGGGTGCAGGGGGCACCTGGGAGGCATGGAATGCATCTGGGGTGCAGTGGCTGTCTGGGGGTGCATGGGTCCATCCGAGGGTGCAGGGGGGCGTCTTGGGTGCATGGATGCATCTGAGGGTGCAGGGGGCGTCTGCGGGGCATGGAGTGCGTCTGGGGTGCAGTGGCTGTCTGGGGATGCATGGATGCATCTGAGGGTGCAGGGGGCGTCTGCGGGGCATGGAGTGCATCTGATGGTGCAGTGGCTATCTGGGGGTGCATGGGTCCATCCGAGGGTGCAGGGGGGCGTCTTGGGTGCATGGATGCATCTGGGGTGCAGTGGATGTCTGGGGGTGCATGGATGCATCCGATGGTGCAGGGGGCGTCTGGGGGTGCATGGATGCATCTGAGGGTGCAGGGGGGCGTCAGGGGTGCAGTGGCTGTCTGGGGGTGCATGGATGCATCTGAGGTTGCAGGGGGCGTCTGGGGTGTATGGAGTGCGTCTGGGGTGCAGGGGAGCTCCCAGGGGGCCAGTTTGGGGTGCCGGGGAGCTCGTGGGGCCTGTTTGGGAGCGCGCACCCTCCACTGCCCGGAGCTCGGCCCTGCTTTCCCACGCCCAGCGGCGGACGTGGACGCTGACCCCGGGGTCCCCGCTTCCTGCTCCCCCCCCCCCCCGGCCGGGATGGTTCACTCCGCGGCGGCCCCCAGGCGGCGGGCGCTCCCACTACGGCGGCGCAGGGGGCGCCGGGCTCCGGAATGTGAGCGCAGGCCCCGCCCCCCGGGGAGGCGAGCGCGTCGCCGATTGGCCTCGGGCCGCGGGAGGCCGCCGCTGATTGGCTGAGGGGCGCGCCGGCCCCGCCCACACCGGGCCGGGCTACACCGGGCCGGGCTGCGGGGCGGGTCCCGGGCTGAGTTCGGAGGGCCGAGCGGGGCGCGCAGGGCGGCGGCGGCGGCGGCGGCGGCGGCGGCGGCGGCGGCGGCGGCGCAGGTGAGTCCCCCCCAGCCGCGAGGGCTCCTCGAAACCCAGCACGGGGGACCCCGCGATCGCCCGCAGCCTCGCGCCGGGAGCTCCCAGCCGGGCGGGGGACCCCATCTGGGAAGGGGGACTCTGCTCCCACACGCCCTGCACCCCCATATCAGACCCCCTGCACCCCCAGTTCGGCCACCTAACACCCCTGCAGCCTCATTTCGGCTCCCCTGCACCCCCAGATCGTCTCCCCAGACCCGCTGCACCCCCAGATCGTCTCCCCAGACCCCCTGCACCCCCAGATCGTCTCCCCAGACCCCCTGCACCCCCAGATCGTCTCCCTAGACCGCCTGCACCCCCAGATCGTCTCCCCAGACCCCCTGCACCCCCAGATCGTCACCCCAGACTCCCTGCACCCCCAGATCGTCTCCCCAGACCCCCTGCACCCCCAGATCGTCTCCCCAGACCGCCTGCACCCCCAGATCGTCTCCCCAGACCGCCTACACCCCCAGATCGTCACCCCAGACTCCCTGCACCCTCAGATCGTCTCCCCAGACCCCCTGCACCCCCAGATCGTCTCCCCAGACCCCCTGCACCCCCAGATCGTCACCCCAGACTCCCTGCACCCCCAGATCGTCTCCCCAGACCCACAGCACCCCCAGATCGTCTCCCCAGAGCCCCTGCACCCCCAGATCATCTCCCCAGCCCCCTTGGACCCCCAGATCGTCTCCCCAGCCCCCTTGCACCCCCAGATCGTCTCCCCAGCCCCCTTGCACCTCCCAGATCGTCTCCCCAGGCCCCCTGCACCCCCAGATCGTCTCCCCAGACCCCCTGCACCCCCAGATCGTCTCCCCAGCCCCCTTGGACCCCCAGATCGTCTCCCCAGCCCCCTTGCACCCCCAGATCGTCTCCCCAGACCCCTTGGACCCCCAGATCGTCTACCCAGCCCCCCTGCACCCCCAGATCGTCTACCCAGCCCCCCTGCACCCCCAGATCGTCTCCCCAGCCCCCCTGCACCCCCAGATCGTCTCCCCAGACCCCCTGCAGACCCAGATCGACTCCCCAGACCCCCTGCACCCCCAGATCGTCTCCCCAGACCCCCTGCAGACCCAGATCGACTCCCCAGACCCCCTGCACCCCCCAGATCGGCTCTCCAAACTCCTGCACCCCCAGATCAGCCACCTAACACCCCTGCAGCCTCATTTCGGCTCCCCAGCCCCCCTGCACCCCAGATCAGCTCCCCAGCCTCCCCCTACCCCAATGCACAGTCTCCTCCAGGGAGGGGCAGCTATGACGTCCCTGGTGCCTGAGCCGCGCCCCCCCCCCCAGCTGGCAGCGGCCTGGGGGGAACCTCCAATTGGGGTTTGGGGGAGTCTGGGGTCTCCCTGCCCCACCCGACCCCACCCCCAGATTTCCAAGCAGCATCACCCTCTCCTCTGGCCCCCAGGGACTGAGTCTCTCACCGGCCTCCCCAGGGCGGGGGCTCAGAGAGGGAGAGTGAGTTGGCCAGGGTCACACAGCCTCTGGGGCGGCAGGCGGGGCTGGGTCTCGAACCCGGGGCTGCAGAGTCCAGAAGCGCTGCCAGAGGGCCGAGGCCGGGCGGCTCCAGGAGCCAGGTGGTTCTGTAAGCCCAGCCACCCCCACCTCTAGGGCCCCCACCTCCAGGACCCAACTTCAGAGACCCCCACCTCCAGACCCCCACCTCCAGACCTCCACCTCCAGGATCCCCACCTCCAGACCCCCACCTCCAGGACCCCCACCTCCAGGACCCCCACCTCCAGGCCTCCACCTCCAGGACCCCACCTCCAGGATCCCACCTCCAGGCCCCCACCTCCAGGCCCCCACCTCCAGACCCCCACCTCCAGGCCCCCACCTCCAGACCCCCACCTCCAGGACCCCCACCTCCAGGACCCCACCTCCAGGCCTCCACCTCCAGGCCCCCACCTCCAGGCCCCCACCTCCAGGCCCCCACCTCCAGGCCCCCACCTCCAGACCCCCACCTCCAGGACCCCCACCTCCAGGACCCCACCTCCAGGCCTCCACCTCCAGGCCTCCACCTCCAGGACCCCACCTCCAGGCCTCCACCTCCAGGACCCCACCTCCAGGACCCCACCTCCAGGACCCCACCTCCAGGCCTCCACCTCCAGGACCCCACCTCCAGGACCCCACCTCCAGGCCTCCACCTCCAGGCCTCCACCTCCAGACCTCCACCTCCAGGATCCCACCTCCAGGCCCCCACCTCCAGACCCCCACCTCCAGACCCCCACCTCCAGGCCCCCACCTCCAGGACCCCCACCTCCAGGACCCCCACCTCCAGGCCCCCACCTCCAGGCCTCCACCTCCAGGACCCCCACCTCCAGGCCCCCACCTCCAGGACCCCCACCTCCAGGCCTCCACCTCCAGGCCCCCACCTCCAGGATCCCACCTCCAGGCCTCCACCTCCAGGCCCCCACCTCCAGGCCCCCCACCCCCAGGAGGGACCAGCCGCCCAGGCAGAAAGCTGCCCCCAGGGTCCTGCTTCCTGGACGAGAAGGGCCCCCCCACCCCGGGGTGGCGAGTTGGAGGGGACAGGCCAGCCAAGGGCCCCCGCGGGTGGCCGCACCGTCACCGTCACCGGCCAGTAAGTAGGCGTCCTCCCCGGAAACTCCCGGGGCCGGTTTTTCCAGCTTGAATCCGAGGCCTCCTGCACCCGCCCGGCTGACGGAAAGGGGGGGCCGGGCCTGGGGCTCCCCACCCTCCAGACGCAGGAGCGGCCCCCCACGTCCTGCCCCACACGCGCCCCATACACGCTGGTGTGCTCAGGACTGGACACGGGCGCCGGGTGTCTGGGATGTGAGAGAGACAGAGGAGAGAAGACAAAGAGAGAGAGAAGAAAGGAGAAAGAGAAGAGAGGAGAGAAGAGAAAGGGGAGAGAGGAGATGAGACAGACAGAGGAGAGAGAGGACAGTGAGGAAGAGAGGAGACAGGAGAGAGACAGAGAAGAAGAGAGAGACACGAGAGAGGGGAGAGACGGAGAAGAGGGGGGAGAGTGAGGTGCTTGGTGTCTGAAACTTTGGAGAGAGACAGACAGACAGACAGACAGAGGAGAGAGACAGGAGGAGAGGAGAGGCAGAGAGAGAAAAGGGAGGGGCCAGGTGGTGGCGCACCTGGTTGAGCGCACATGTTACAACACACAAGGACCTGGGTTCAAGCCCCCAGTCCCCACCTGCAGGAGGGCAGCTTCATGAGTGGTGAAGCAGGGCTGCAGGTGTCTGTCTGTCTGTCTGTCTTTCCCCCCCTTTCTCTCCGTTTCTAGCTGTCTCTATCCAATAAAGAGAATAAAAAAAAAAAGCAGGCAGGGGTCGGGCGGTGGCGCAGCGGATTAAGCGCAGGTGGCGCAGAGCGCAAGGACCGGCGTGAGGATCCCGGTTCGAGCCCCCGGCTCCCCACCTGCAGGGGGGTCGCTTCCCAGGCGGTGAAGCAGGTCTGCAGGTGTCTGTCTTTCTCTCCCCCGCCCTCTGTCTTCCCCTCCTCTCTCCGTTTCTCTCTGTCCTGTCCAACAACAATGATGACAGCAATAACAACAACAAAACAATATCTATAGACTGAAAGCAACAGCCTTGTGGTTTGAGGGCCAGGGTAGGGGCTTCCCAGAGGCGGTGTCTCTGTGGCCTGGGTGATGAAGAGGAGTCCTGCAGAGGCCAGAGCAGGAGCCTCGGTTCAAAGCCGCCGTTGAAGAGATTTGCAGGTACATTTGCCCATGGCCGGCCGGCTGGCTGGCTCTCTTGGGCCTTTTTTTTTTAAATAGAGACACGAAGTTTAATCACAGCGTGAGTCTGGAAGACAAGAGTTCTCCCTGCTGCTGCTGCTTGCCTCTGGGGAAGCCTGTAATTAAGAGCCAGGGCCGCTGGGAAAAGATTCAATAAAAGGCTGCTGACAGGCAAGCAGGGGAGGCTGCCCAGAGGAGGTGGCCTGGCTTTGGTGCCCAGATCTGGGAAAAGGACTTATTTTTATTTATTTATTGGATAGAGACCATAAGACATTGAGAGGCGGGGGGGAGGTGGGGGAGAGAGACAAGAGAGACACCTGCAGGTAGGGACCAGGGGGCTTGAACCCTGTTCCTTGCACACTGTAACGTACATGCTCAACCAGGTGCGCCACCACCCGGCCCCAAAAGACAGAATTTCTAATTTTTTTAAAAATTTTTTTACAGATGAGGAAACAGAGGCGCCACCTGACTGAGTGACTCCTTGTCCACGGCAGCCTAGCTGGTAAGTGGTGGCGGGGAGAACCCGGAAGCCAGCCTGGAGGAGGTGGTGGCAGTGTGGACACTGAGAGAGAAAGGAATGAGGCTGAGCTTGGCTCCTCCCCCACTGGGGATTGAGCAGGATACTTGAGTCTTGTCCAGGTGTGTCTGTTTATCGCTCCCGGCTGACTTTTGTAGCTTGGCAAATACAGAGACAGAGATGGGGAGAGATGGAGAGACAAGGAGAGCCCAGGGGCCGCGTGGTGACGCACCTGGTTGAGCGCATGTTCCAGTGAGTGGAGACCCGGGTTCAAGCCCCCCAGTCCCCACCAGTGGCCATTTCATTTTACTGGACAGGACAGAGAGAAATGGAGAGAGGAGGGGAAGACAGAGAGGGGGAGAGAAAGACAGACACCTGCAGACCTGCTTCATCACTTGTGAAGCGACTCCCCTGCAGGTAGGGAGCTCAAACCGGGATCCTTACACCGGTCTCTCCCCCTCTCTGACTTCCCCTCCTCTCTCCATTTCTCTCTGTCCTATCCAATGTTTTACATTCAACAGTAAATACAATAGTTTGTACATGCATAACATTCCCCATAGCCTTTTCTTCTTCTTCTTCTTCTTCTTCCTCTTCTTCCTCCTTCTCCTCCTCTTCCTCTTTCTTCTCCTTCTCCTTGTTTTAATTTTTTAAAAATATTCATTTTCCCTTTTTGTTGCCCTTGTTGTTTTATTGTTGTCGTTATTATTGTTGTTGTTGATGTCATCGTTGTCGGTTAGGACAGAGAGAAATGGAGAGAGGAGGGGAAGACAGAGAGAGGGAGAGAAAGACAGACACCTGCAGACCTGCCTCACCGCCTGGGAAGCGACTCCTCTGCAGGTGGGGAGCCGGGGGCTCGAACCGGGATCCTTAAGGCGGGTCCTTGCACTTTGCACCATGTGAGCTTAACCCGCTGCGCTACCTACCGCCCGACTCCCCTTCCCGTTTTGCGTGCCACTGTCCTGATTTCCTAGCCTTGTCTGCTGAAGAGACACACACCCCTCGTCTCCGCTGTGTGGTCCTGGCTCCTCTGCCATAAATAACTGTCCGTATATGTCAAGAGTTTATTTCTGGGCTCTCGGCTGTGGCTCACTGGTCCGTCTGTTTCGGTTCCAGAGGCCACACTGTTTATTTGAAGATTTTGATGAGAGGGAGAAAGGCAGAGCAGAGTGTGTGTCTGGGTCTGACATCTTGCCTGCTGGGGTCTTGTGACCATGGGTCTTCTACCGCTAAGCCTCCTCCCTGACCACTGCCATACTGTTCTCATTACTGTCGCTTTGTGGTATCGTTTGAATTCAGGAGCTATATATATATATTTTTTTTTCTTTTCTTTTAAAATTTTTTTTATATTTATTTTCCCTTTTGTTGCCCTTGTTTTTCATAGTTGTTATTGATATTGTCGTCATTGGCTAGGACAGAGAGAAATGGGAGAGAGGAGGGGAAGACAGAGAGGGGGAGAGAAAGACAGACACCTGCAGACCTGCTTCACTGCCTGGGAAGCGACTCCCCTGCAGGTGGGGAGCCGGGGTTCGAACCGGGATCCTTATACTGGTCCTTGTGCTTTGTGCCACCTGCGCTTAACCCGCTGTGCCCGACTCCCCATTATTATTTTTAGCTGGATATGGCAGAGTGAAAGGGAACACAGCACCAAACCTTCCTCCACCGTGGGGGGGGTGAGGCTCGAACTTGGGTCCTACACATGGCAAAGCTGTTTTGGGACCCCCCCCTTCATCATTCTCCTCCTCCTCTCTTTCTCTCATTTATTAATGAGATGGGTAGGAGAAGAGAGAGGGGCCGGGTGGTGCCGCACCACACCTGGTTGGGCGGGCGCACATGTTACAGTGAGCAAGGACCCGGGTTCGAGCCACCCGTCCCCACCTGCAGGGGGTTGGGGGGGTGGAAGCTTCACGAGTGGCGGAGCAGGGCTGCAGGTGTCTGTCTCTCTCCCTGTCTCCCCCTCCTCTCTCGATTTCTCTGTCTCTATCTGATAATAAATTTTCTTATTAAAAAAAAAAAAAGGGACGAGCCAGACATCACTCTGGTGCAGGTGCTGCCGGGGACTGAACTTAGGACGTCATGCTGGAGAGTCCCAGCGCTTCCTCCACCTTCCGTGCCGCATCCTGTTCTTTCTCCTCTTCTTCTTCTTCCTCTCAGGCTTGCTTGGCGGCTGCTGCCTGTGTGGCTTGTTTGGTTGTTGCTTCTGTGTACACAATTTTCAGTCGCACTGGAGTTTTTGATGGGGCCTCGGCTTCTCGGTGAATGGCTGTGATCGTCACCTCCTTGGTTAGGCTTGGGTTCAGGCCCTGGTGCCTTTGTGATGACGCCCTCAGTGGGGCGGTTTTGTTTTTTGTTTCTCTTCCTTCTGATTCATTATCCCCAGGTAGAAACAAGGCTTTCTACCGGCTGCTTTGCGGCGGCCTGACTTCACCGTATTCCCTTATTCTTGTCCCTGCTTCTTTTTTCTTGTTTTTTTTCTTTTAAATATGATATGGCAGAGAGAAAACTGAGAGGGGAGGGGGAGATGGAGAGGGCGAGAGACACCACGTTAAAAAAAACATAGAAACGGGGCTAGTAGACAGCTGGGTGGCCTGGCAACAAGCCTCTCGCGCCTGAGGCTCTGCGGCCCCGGGTTCAACCCCCGGTGCCCCCAGCAGCCAGAGCCGGGCAGGGCTTTGGGGTGAGGGGAGAGACGGGGTGCGGGAGGCGGCGGAGGGCGGGATGGAGGGCGGGGCGGCTGGTAGCAGAGCGGGTGAGGCTGGCCCTGGCCGTGGGAACCGGGGTGACCCTACCCACACCCCCCCCCCCGTCGCTTCCCATGCGGAGCCCCGAGTGGGATTCGAACCCGGGCCTGTGTGTCGGTGCTCCGGATGGGTGCTGGCTCGCAGGGTGGGGGTGGCCTGGGGGGAGGGGGTGCCCCAGTTGCTGGGGGCAGGGTGGGCACCCCAGACTCCACAATCCCCGGGGGTGGGGTGAAGGTGAACCCCGAGTCCTGAGGATGGAGGACGGTGCCCTGAGTCCTTTGGGGGGGTGTGGGGCCACCCCCAGTCCCGGGGGTGCAGCTGCCTCCACCCTGCACGGCGGGACCCCCAGTCCCGGGGGTGCAGCTGCCTCCACCCTGCACGGCGGGACCCCCAGTCCCCAGTGACCCCGCGCCCCCTGACCCCCAGTCCCCGGTGACCCCGCGCCCCCTGACCCCCAGTCCCCGGTGACCCCGCGCCCCCCGACCCCCAGTCCCCGGTGGCCCCGCGCCCCCTGACCCCTGCCCCCGCCCCCAGGTCGGGTCCTCATGCCGCTGGGCCTGGGGCGGCGGAAGAAGGCGCCGCTGGTGGAGAATGAGGAGGCCGGGCCGGGCGGCGGGGCTCCGGGCGGCGGGGGGCTGCCGGGCGCGGGGTCTGGGGGTCCCCCGGGCCTGCCGCCCCCGCCCGCCGCGCTGCGGCCCCGCCTGGTGTTCCACACGCAGCTGGCGCACGGCAGCCCCACCGGCCGCATCGAGGGCTTCGGCAACGTGCGGGAGCTGTACGGCCGCATCGCCGACGCCTTCCGCCTGCCCGCCGACCAGGTGAGCGGCTTCCCGGCGGGCCTTGCGCGGGTGGCGTGGTCCCCGGTTCCCATCGGGCCTCGCGCGGGAGGGGCCCCGTGTTCCCATCAGGCCTCGCGCGGGTGGCGTGGTACCCTGTTCCCATCGGGCCTCGCGCGGGAGGGGCCCCGTGTTCCCATCAGGCCTCGCGCGGGTGGCGTGGTACCCTGTTCCCATCGGGCCTCGCGCGGGAGGGGCCCCGTGTTCCCATCGGGCCTTGCGCGGGTGGCATGGTACCCTGTTCCCATCGAGCCTTGCGCGGGAGGGGCCCCGTGTTCCCATCGGGCCTTGCGCGGGAGGGGCCCCGTGTTCCCATCGGGCCTTGCGCGGGAGGGGCCCCGTGTTCCCATCGGGCCTCGCGCGGGTGGCGTGGTACCCTGTTCCCATCGAGCCTTGCGCGGGTGGCGTGGTCCCCGGTTCCCATCGGGCCTAGCGCGGGTGGCATGGTACCCTGTTCCCATCGGGCCTTGCGCGGGAGGGGCCCCGTGTTCCCATCGGGCCTCGCGCGGGTGCCGTGGTACCCAGCTCCCATCGGGCCTCGCGCGGGAGGGGCCCCGTGTTCCCATCGGGCCTCGCGCGGGAGGGGCCCCGTGTTCCCATCGGGCCTTGCGCGGGAGGGGCCCCGTGTTCCCATCGGGCCTCGCGCGGGAGGGGCCCCGTGTTCCCATCGGGCCTTGCGCGGGTGGCGTGGTACCCTGTTCCCATCGGGCCTTGCGCGGGAGGGGCCCCGTGTTCCCATCGGGCCTAGCGAGGGTGGAGTGGGTACCCAGTTCCCATCGGGCCTCGCGCGGGAGGGGCCCCGTGTTCCCATCGGGCCTAGCGAGGGTGGAGTGGGTACCCAGTTCCCATCGGGCCTTGCGCGGGAGGGGCCCGTGTTCCCATCGGGCCTAGCGAGGGTGGAGTGGGTACTCAGTTCCCATCGGGCCTTGCGCGGGAGGGGCCCCGTGTTCCCATCGGGCCATGCGCGGGTGGCGTGGTACCCTGTTCCCATCGGGCCTCGCGCGGGAGGGGCCCCGTGTTCCCATCGGGCCTTGCGCGGGTGGCGTGGTACCCAGCTCCCATCGGGCCTTGCGAGGGAGGAGTGGGCGCCTGTTCCCATCAGGCCTTGCCAGGGATGGGCACCGTTTCTCCATCAGGCTTTATGAGGGATGGGCACCACGTTCCCGACAGGCATTGGGAGGGCTGGTGACTGAGTTCCCACGATGCCTTGGGAGCACTAGACTCCATGCTCCCATCAGGCCTTGCGAGGGCCGGGTGCTCCCTTTCCATGAGGTCTTCCGAGCAATGGGGCGCCAGCTTCCCCTCAGGCCTGGGGAGGAGGCACCGTGCCCCCAGGGGATCATGGGAAACATGACCCGGGAGGCCTTGCCGCAGTGCGTTATGGGAAGCCCTGACGGAGGCGGGGCACCGAGAGCCCATCGTGCCCAGTGCATTGTGGGAAGCTGCAGGCCAGTGCCAGGGGCGCAGTCCCAGCATGTGGGGGTCGCCCCGGAAATGCCGAGCGAGACTCGTGCTGGGCAGGCGGGATAAGGTTCCCCCATAATCCTGCCGGCCCCCAGCCGGGCGGGAGACCCCACCGCCCCCCCAGATGGGCAGGGAGACCCCACCGCCCCCCAGATGGGCAGGAAGGTCCCCACCGCCCCCCCAGATGGGCAGGGAGACCCCACCGCCCGCCCAGAAGGGCGGGGAGACCCCACCGCCCCCCCAGATGGGCAGGGAGACCCCACCGCCCCCCCAGATGGGCAGGGAGACCCCACCGCCCCCCAGATGGGCAGGAAGGCCCCCACCGCCCCCCCAGATGGGCAGGGAGACCCCACCGCCCCCCAGATGGGCAGGGAGACCCCACCGCCCCCCCAGATGGGCAGGGAGACCCCCACCGCCCCCCCAGATGGGCGGGGAGACCCCACCGCCCCCCCAGATGGGCGGGGAGACCCCACCGCCCCCCCAGATGGGCGGGGAGACCCCACCGCCCCCCAGATGGGCGGGGAGACCCCACCGCCCCCCCAGATGGGCAGGGAGACCCCACCGCCCGCCCAGAAGGGCGGGGAGACCCCACCGCCCCCCCAGATGGGCAGGGAGACCCCACCGCCCCCCCAGATGGGCAGGGAGACCCCACTGCCCCCCAGATGGGCAGGGAGACCCCACCGCCCCCCCAGATGGGCAGGGAGACCCCCACCGGCCCCCACCGCCCGCAGATCCTGTTCTGCACGCTGAACACGCACAAGGTGGACATGGACAAGCTGCTGGGCGGCCAGATCGGCCTGGAGGACTTCATCTTCGCGCACGTGCGCGGCCAGCGCAAGGAGGTGCAGGTGCTGAAGACGGAGGACGCGCTGGGGCTCACCATCACCGACAACGGTGCCGGCTACGCCTTCATCAAGGTGCGGCCGGGACGGGGGACGGGGGACGGGGGCCCACCCAGAGACCCCAAGACCCACAGGAAGGAGCCCCAAGGTCCAGGGGAACTGACCCCGAGGCCCAGGAGTAGGCACCCCAAGTTCTGAGAGGGGCGCCCAGATGTCGGCGTCTCCAGCGAAAGTGAACCCCAAGTCCTCGGGGGCGGGCACCCCGGGTCCGGAGGGCAACCCCGCTGGGGAGATGAGGGGCCCCAAGCCAGAGCACCCGGGAGGCCTCAGGCTGAGGGGCTGGGGGCGCCCCGTCCGCGCCCCCTTCCCACGGAGCCGCCCCCCCCCCCCAGCGCATCAAGGAGGGCAGCGTGATCGCGCACATGCCGCTGGTGTCCGTGGGCGACGTGATCGAGGCCATCGACGGCCACAGCCTCCTGGGCTGCCGCCACTACGAGGTGGCCCGGCTGCTCAAGGAACTGCCCCGCGGCCGCGCCTTCACCCTGCACCTCACGGAGCCCCGCAAAGCTTTCGGTGAGCCCGCCCGCCCGCACCCAGGGGCCCAGAGGAAGTGGCCCCAGCCATGCGCCCCCAAGCCTGGCCGGGCCCCGTCTCCGAGAAGCCAGGCCTGGCGCCCCCCCACTTTCCTTCCCCCCCCCCCCCCAGCGGCTTCACTGACTTTGTGGAATGTCCCCCGGGCCACGCCTGCCCCGCGCCGGGCAGGTCTTTGGGGAGACCCGGACCGCACCCCCTTCCTGTTCCAGGGCTGGGGGGCAGGGGGCGACCCTGGGAACAGAATCGCTCCCAGGAAGCCCCCCCTTCCCGCACCTCCGCACCCGGTATACCCCCCCCCCGCAGCCCCCCGACCTGTCTCAGACTGGAGATGGCAGGGGGGTGAGGGGCCCCTCACTGTACTCTCCCCCCCAGACATGATCAGCACTCGGTCAGCCGGCCGCCCCGGAGCCGGGACCCAGCTGGGCAGCGGCCGGGGGACCCTGCGGCTCAGGTCCGGGGGTCCCGCCACCCTGGAGGACCTGGTGAGAGGGGCGGACGGGAACCCCACTTCCTGGAATGGTCCCGGGGGGCCGGGTGTGGGGGGAGCGGCACGGCCTGGGCCTCCGTCTCCTTACGGGGCTCGGACTGAGGATGAACCCCACCCCCCGTCCCCTGAAACCCCCAGCCCTCAGCCTTTGAGGAGAAAGCCGTGGAGAAGGTGGATGACCTCCTGGAGAGCTACATGGGCATCCGGGACTCGGAGCTGGGTGAGTGGGGGCCCCGGGCGCCGGGCAGGGTCGTGGGGGTTTCTGGGCCGGGTGACCCCCCACGCCGTCCCCTCTCCCGTCCGCAGCGGCCACCATGGTGGAGCTGGGGAAGGACAGAGCCAACCCAGACGAGCTGGCCGAGGCCCTGGACTCCCGGCTGGGCGACTTCGCCTTCCCCGACGAGTTCGTCTTCGACGTCTGGGGGGCCATCGGCGACGCCAAGGCCGGCCGCTACTAGGACCCCCCGCCACCCCGAAACCCCGCAGGAACTCAGGAGCCCCCCTCATATCTCCCCAGCCTCTGGCGGCCCCCGGCAGCCCCTCCCCGGATGCACGAGAGTTTTGGAGGGCTGGGCCGCCCCCCACCCTGTAGTCGGTACCACCCTGCCCCTTCATCTGTCCCCCCAGGTCCCCCCGCCTCGCCCCGTCACCCCCACCTACCTCAGCAGGGTCAGGAAGAGACGGGCCGGCCGTGGAGGGCCCCCCCACCCCAATACTTTCCACTTGGGCTGCCCAGGGCCCTGGGGTTCAGTGGGGGGGGTTGCGACCTTCCCAGAAGCCTGGCTCATCCCCCTGGAGGAGAATTCAGAAGAGGAGGGGCCGGAGGCGGCACCCCAGAGTCCACCAGCTGCGAACCCCTCCATTGAGCCCCCGCCCTCCCTGAGATGTGGATTGAGGCGGAAACAAAGAGATGGCTGTTTCCAACGGCTCCTGTGTGTGTTTGGGGTTGGTCCCCCATCTTTTTTTTTTGGGGGGTGCGGTCTAGGAAAGAGTAGCAGCTGAGACCCATCGCCCGCTGGCTTCCGCCCGCCCCCGGTTCCGCCTCGCTGGGCCCCTGGCGCCCGGCCACCCCGAGGCCTGGGAGAAGCTTCTAGAACCCTGGACTCCACTGTACCCATCCCCGGGGGAGCCCCCAGAGCCAGGCGGCCTGGAGAAAGGAAGGTGGGGGTGAACGGGGGAAGAGAGGGGCCCCCCGACTGCCACACACTCGGCTGGAAGGAAATGGGGTACAGGCACCCCCCACACTCTGTCTGCAGGGAGGACTTGGGGGGCCCAGGCACTCCTGACCCCCCCCCTGGTTTTACACCCCGGCTGGCGGTAAACCCCTGAGTGGTTGTTTTGACGGCTTTCTTATCCCTGGGGATCAAGCGGGGATCAGGGAAGTGGGGGGGCCAGGGACACTGGCCAGACCTCGGCGCCAGGCAGGGTGACTGGGCCCCAAGGAGGGGGTCCCCTAGCGGGGTTCCGGGGGGCCGTTGTGAGCAGCCTCCACGCGTCCCCCGAGGGGTCGGGGATCACAGTCAGACTGGGTGGTCGGGGGCCCCCAAGATCCAGGCTGCATCCTGGTCACCCCTTTCTTCTGTGGACTCGGGTCCTGCACCCCTGGGGCCCCCCGAGCCTGTATTGGGGTGTTCCTGGTCCTGTGTGTGACCCCCATCTGTGTCTTGGGGGACCCTCTGTAGAGTGTGTCACAGCCCCATGGGGGAGGGTGTCTGGCTTCTTGGGGAGGGGCTGCAGGGGTTGGGGGGGATTGAGATGGGATTGGGGGGCAACTTTCAGACTGGGGGGCCCTCCAGGGTGAGCGCTCCCACACCTTTGAGAGGCGCTGGCTAGCACTCTGAGTTACCCGGTCCCACCTCTTGGTTGCATTCTGGAGCGGGGACCCCATTCTGTGGGAGGGGGCGGCTGGCTCTCCGGATCAGGAGGACCCCACCCCACGTCAGCCGGGAGTCCCAGCCGTGGATTTGAACCCCCTGCGAATGCTGGGGACCCCCCCTCCAGACACACACAGCATCCCCAGGCCTGGCCCGGTGCCCCCAGTCTCTCAGCCCCCCTGCCCCGCCCCACCCCGCCCGGGGCCACGCTCTCCGTTTCCAGTGTTTAGATTTTATCGGCCTTATTAACGAGTGAGCCCAGGGAGGCAGGGAAAAAGGGGGCGGGAGAAAGGGCCCCCCCAAAGGGGGGCAGGCCCACAGTTTCCTTGTTGGGGTGGCTGGGGTCCCTGCCGGAGGCCAGGGGTGCAGAGGAAGGGGGCTGGACACCGGGGGTGGGGGCCAGATGGGTCGCCGCGGGTGGGGGAAGCCCTGGGGTGGGGTAGGGTGTTGGGGTGGGGGCCGGGCCGGGCCGGGTGCCGCCCTGGGAGGCGGGTGGGAAGAAGGGAGCGGCCGGAGGGCAGGGGCGCAGCAGAGGCTGGACCCGGGCGAGCCAGGTAGGGAGGCCGGAGGCTCCCGTGGGGGTCTGTCTCTCTGTCCCTCTAGTCCTGAGCAAGTCTGTGACCTGGATGACAGGGACATGAGGGGGAAGTCAGGGGATGTCTGTCCCTCTGTTCTCTGTCCCTCTGTCCTTTCTCTGTTCCTTTCTCTCTCTGTCCCTCAGGTCTAGAACTGTGGCCTGGGGAACAGGGACATGAGGGGAAGACGGGGATGTCTGTCTGTCCCTCTGACCATTTGGTCCCTCTCTGCCTTTCTGTCCCTTTGGTCCTGTGGCTCGGGGAACAGGGACACAAGAGGGAGGTGGGGAACGTCTGTGCCTCTGGTCCCGAGCCTATGGCCTGGGGGACAGAGACATGAGGGGGAGGTAGGGGGATGTTTGTCCTCTGACTCTCTGTCCCTTTGACCATCTGTCTGTCCCTCCAGTCCTGGGCGAACCTGCAGCCAGAGGCCAGGAGCCAGCGGGGGTAGGGGTCAGAGGCGGGATCCCAGGGACAGACGGGAAACCAGGGGTTACATGGGGGTCAGTGCGGGGACAGGCCTGGGTGTCCCCAGCCACCGACGGGATGGACAGTGGTGACGGGGGGAACTGGGGTGTCGGGGAGGGATTCGGAAGAGCTAGTAGACAGCTGGGGGGGAACCCCTCAGCCTAGGCGGCCACAGAGCAACTCCTCAGGGCGTACCCCAATGGGGCGCAACCCCCACGGGCGGTTCCTCTCTGTCTCCTGCCCGCAGCCCCCCAGCTATGAGCCTGAACCTGAGCCTGGCCACCCCCTGCGCCGCCCCGGCGCCCCCCAACACCTCCTGGCCGACGCCCTCGCCGTCGGGCTCTGGGGGGTCCCCGGCGCTGCCCATCTCGTCTATGGCGCTGGGCATGGCGTCCAACGCGCTGGCCCTGGCCCTGCTGGCACGGGCGGCGGGCGGCCTGCGTCACCGGCGCCCCCTGCGCAGGGCGGCCAAAACCTTCGTGCCCTGCGTGGCCGGGCTGCTGGCCACCGACCTGGCCGGCCACCTGCTGCCCGGGGCCCTGGTCCTGCGTCTGTACACGGCGGGGCGAGCGCCCTCGGGGGGCGCCTGCCACTTCCTGGGGGGCTGCATGGTGTTCTTCGGGCTCTGCCCACTGCTGCTGGGGTGCGGGCTGGCGGCCGAGCGCTGCGCGGGGCTCACCCGTCCCCTGCGGCACCGGGTCCGAGGCTCGGCCCGGGGGGCCCGCCGCGCCCTGGCCGCCCTGCCCGCGCTGGCCCTGGCGGTGGCGCTGCTGCCCGCGGCGCGGGTGGGGCGCTACGAGCCCCAGTACCCCGGTACTTGGTGCTTCCTGGGCCTGGGACCCCCCCGGGGCTGGCGCCAGGCGCTGCCGGCCGGGCTGTTCGCGGGGCTGGGCCTGGCCGCCCTGCTGGCCGCGCTCGTCTGCAACGCCCTCAGTGGCCTGGCACTGCTGCGGGCACGCCGGCGCCGGAGGAGGGAGGGAGCCCCCCGACGGGCCCGCAGCTGGGGGGGCTCCACGTCGTCGGCCTCCGCGGGAGGAGCTGCAGCGGGCGGCCCCTGGGCCCGGAGCTCGGCGCGCAGGGCTCACGCCCTCGACGTGGAGATGGTGGGCCAGCTCGTGGGCATCATGGCCGTGTCGCTCATCTGCTGGAGTCCGCTGCTGGTGAGGACCAGACCCCCGAGCCCCTGAACTCCCCCCCACACACACACACAGTGCCCCCACTGTGGGGACACCCCCAGGCCACGCTGCGACCTCTTTCCTTTGCCTCCAGGGTTTTCTCTGGGTCTCCGTGCCGTGCCGGCACTGTGAATCCACTGCTCCTGCTGGACCTTTTTGTTGTTGTTGCCATTTCTTTACTGGATAGGACAGAGATTTTGAGGAGAGGGGGAGAGAGAAAGAGAGACACCTGCAGACCTGCTTCACCACCTGTGAAGCGTCCTCCCTGCAGGTGGGGAGCCCTGGGGTTTGAACCGGGATCTTTAGCTGAGTAATACGTGCCCTTAACCCGGTGCACCATCACTGCAATTCTCTCTATTGTTGTTTATTGCGTACAGGCAGAGAGGAAGCGAGGGGAGGTGGGGAGAGACAGAAACAGAAGAGAGAGAGGTGTACCTGCCGTCCTGGAGCAACCAAGGGCTTCAACTCTGTCTATTAAAAGATCCCGTTTACGTATCAACATACTGGACAGAGACAGAGAGATGGAGAAGACAGAGACACCTGCAGCCCTGCTCCACTGATCATGAAGCTTCCCCCCTGCAGGTGGGGACTGGGGGCTTGAACCCGGGTCCTTGCATGTGGTGACAGGTGTGCTTTTTCTTAAAAAATGTTTTTATATTTTCCCTTTTTTTAATTGTTGTTATTGATGTCATCACTGTTGGATAGGACAGAGAGAAATGGAGAGAGGAGGGGAAGACAGAGAGGGGGAGAGAAAGACAGACACCTGCAGACCTGCTTCACCGCCTGGGAAGCGACTCCCCTGCAGGTGGGGAGCCGGGGGCTCGAACCGGGATCCTTCTGCCGGTCCTTGCGCTTTGCGCCACGTGCGCTTAACCCACTGCACTAACGCCTGACCCCCAACAGGTATGCTTTTTAAAAAAATATATTTATTTCCCCCTTTGTTGCCCTTGTTGTTTTCCATTGTTGTTGTTATTGATGTCGTCATTGTTAGGTAGGACAGAGAGAAATGGAAAGAGGAGGGAAGACAGAGAGGGGGAGAGAAAGACAGACACCTGCAGACCTGCTTCACCGCCTGGGAAGCGACTCCCCTGCAGGTGGGGAGCCGGGGGCTCGAACCGGGATCCTTCTGCCGGTCCTTGCGCTTTGCGCCACCTGCGCTTAACCCGCTAGGCTACCGCCAGCCTCCCAGGTATGCTTTTTAACCAAGTGCACCACCACTGGGCCTCAGCACTCCCATTTCATTCTGGAATATATATGTAGAGACAGAAATTGAGGGAGATAAGAGAGGGAGAGACACCTGCAGCCCTGGTGAAACTTGTCTTCTCCCTTGCAGGTGGGGGCCTGGGGCTTGAACCCAGGGCCTCGCATGTACTGACATATGCATTCAACAGGGTGCACCACCGAGTCCTCTCACCCTCTTTTTTTTTTAATTGTATTTATTTTCCCTTTTGTTGCCTTTTTTATTGTTGTAGTTATTGTTGTTATTGATGTCGTTGTTGTTGGATAGGACAGGGAGAGATGGAGAGAGGAGGGGAAGACAGAGGGGGAAAGACAGACACCTGCAGACCTGCTTCACCGCCTGGGAAGCGACTCCCCTGCAGGTGGGGAGCCGGGGGCTCGGACCGGGATCCTCACACCGGTCCTTGTGCTTTGCGCCACGTGCGCTTAACCCGCTGCGCCACCGCCCGACTCCCGAGATTTCTTTTTACTTTTTTAAAACTTATCTTTATATATAGGACAGACAGAAATTGAGAGGGGAGGAAGTGATAAGAGAGGATAGAGTGATAGAGAGAGACACCTGCAACACTGCTTCACTCACAAAGCTTTCCCTCTGCAGGTGGGGATACTTATTTTTAAAAAGACTTATTTTCCTTTTGTTGCCCTTTTTATTTAAAACTGTAGTTATTGCTGTCATCGTCGTTGGATAGGACAGAGAGAAATGGTGAGAGGAGGGGAAGACAGAGAGGGGGAGAGAAAGACAGACACCTGCAGACCTGCCTCACCGCTCCCGAGTAAAGCTTTCCCTGCTCCCCGCAAATAGGGGCCAGGGGCTTGAACCCAGGTCCTTGCACACGGCAACAGGTGCACGCAGCCAGGTGCGCCGCAGCTGGGCCCCAGGACCCCCTGGCCCTTCCTGGGGTCCTCAGGCCCCCTCCCCAGCCCCACCCTTCTGGGCCACCCCCTAGTTCCCCAGCACTGTCCCCCATCCCACCGGCATCCCGGCCACGGATGACTTCTGCATTCTCACCATTTGCGTGTGCCCACGGACAGCTCCCCGCACCCTGGGGTGCACCCTCACCCCGCCCTTCCCCCTCGCTCCCGCAGGTGCTGGTGGCGCTGGCCGTCGGGGGCTGGGGGCCCGGCTCTCTGCAGCGGCCCCTCTTCCTGGCGGTGCGCCTGGCCTCCTGGAACCAGATCCTGGACCCCTGGGTGTACATCCTGCTGCGCCAGGCCGTGCTGCGCCAGCTGCTGCGCCTCCTGCACCCGCGCCGGGCACCCAGGGCCGCACCCTCGGGCCGGGGCCTCAGCGTCAGCACCTGGGAGGCCAGCTCGCTGCGCGGCTCCGGCTCCGGGCAGAGCGGCCTCAGTCACGTCTAGGAGCCCTGGCCCTCGCCCTCGCCCTCGGGGATGGAGAGCGGAGAGCGGCGGCAGAAACCACGTTTCTTGTTTGTTTTTGTTTTCCTGGGGGCGTGGCGAGCGGGGATCCCGCGCATGCGCACAGCGGAGGCCTCGTCTTGGACGGGGCGCACCTGCACCTCCCGCGTGGAGCCGGAGGCGGCTTATGGGGGGTCGGGGGTGGGGAAGGGGCGTTTCCTGACGCCCACACGGCCCCCCTGAAACGACGGCAGCTGCTCTGGGCTCACTGCCGGGCCAGGGCCTCCCCCCACACCCAGATCACAGACGAGCAAGGGGCCTGGAACCCCAGAAGCCCCTCGACACAGCTCCGAAGCGACGCCCCCTCCCCTCGAACCCTCACTTCGGGGGCAGTCAAGAACCCCCTCGACCTGCTCCAAGTGCCCCTCCCCGGCTGCTCCCCGGGCCCCCCAACCTGGAGCCCCCCCCATTTCTGCATGCAGAAAAAATCGGAACATCAACTGGGTGGGGGTGGGGGCCAGAATCCCCCTCCCCCCAAAACGCCTTTTTAAAAACTACCAAGAGCTCGGTCAGGGCGGGGGGTGGGGGGCACAGGTGGGTCGGGGGTTGGGGAGTCGTCGGGGGAGGGGTGCTAGCAGCCCCCCGCCACGAAGTCGAAGTCCCGGAAGGCTTCCTGCTCGGCGGCCGTGAGGGGCCGCGCCTCGCGGGGTGGGGTGAGCGTGGGGGCCTCTCCCGTGAACTCCTCGTCGAAGTTGCTCACGTCTGTGCGCCCCGAGATCGTGGGCACGAAAGGGGGTGGCAGGCGGCGGGCCAGCAAGGCGTCCCAGCCCAGAGTCTGGGGGTGTGGAGGGGAGGAGTCAAATGGACAGGCAGTGGCCACGCCCCTCCGCATAGACCACGCCCTCCAACAAACCACGCCTCTTAAAAGGACCCGCCCCTTCCCATAGGCCACGCCGCCCCCGGGACACACCCCTTCCCACAAACCACGCCCCTTCCCAAAGGCCCAGCCTCTTCTCAGAACACTTCCCACAAACCACGCCCCTGTGAAAGGTCCCGCCCTTCCCCATAAACCACGCCCCTTCCTCTAAGCCCCACCCCTTCCCCAAGACCCATCAAATCATGCCCCAGTGCTCATTCCCAGAGCTACGCACCCCACCAGCCTCCCACCGGCCGGGCGTCCTCGGGGTGTAGGCCGGGAAGGAAAACACAACACTGAAAATGACTGGAAGAAGTTTTACGGGGGCCGAGCTCACCCTGAAAAAAGGCTGCTTCTTCACATCTTCGGCGTCCCGCTCCGTGGACCCCAACCTGCGCTCCGGATTCCTCCGCAGCAGCTGGGGGAGGGGCGCGCAGTCAGGGCCTGCCCATCCCCACAATAAAACGCCCAGGGAAACCCCATCTCCCTGTACCCCCAAAGCCCACCCCCTGGCCTGACCCTGCGCATGATGCCAATGGCCTCGGCCGACAGGAAGCGGGGGTAGCGGACTTCGTCGTTCACGATGCTGTCAAACACCTCTTCCTCGTCGTCGCCTGGGAACGGGGACTGGGGACAGGGGGGCGGGGTGAACCCCAGTGCCCAGCAGCCCCTTTCCAGCTCCCCAGTACACACACACATCCCACCTGCCCACGAAGGGGGCTCACAGGTGCAGGTAAAGACCCCACCTACTGAGGCCAGGCGGTGAGGGGGTGGGCAGGGTGGGGGGGCTCACCTCTCCCACCAGCATCTCGTACAGCAGGACGCCCAGCCCCCACCAGTCCACCGCCCTCGTGTACGACGTGTCAGTCAGCACCTCGGGGGCCAGGAACTCGGGGGTCCCGCAGAAAGTGCTGGTCCGGTCCCCGTAGCCCATTCCTGGGGGGTTGAAGGAGGGAGTGAGGATGGGGAAACCCCTGGGGCCCTCCCCCCTCCAAATTCAAGTCCTGGCTTTGTCCATCAAGGTCCAGCCCCGCCCCTCGGGTCCTGGCCCCGCCCAATCGATCGTATCTAAGACCCGCCCCCTTCAAGCTTCAGCCCAGCCCTAAACCGCGGCCCCCAGTCCCCACAGATCTAGACACGCGCCCCAACCCAGTTGGAGACCTCTCATCTCCCGATCTGGCCTCAGCCGCGCGACCCCATGTCCCGCCCCCAGATGCAGGACCCCACCTACAAGTCCTGGCTCCGCCTCTAACACGCTGACCCAACCCATCAGACCTGTCCCTGCCCGCAGAACCCACCCCACCTCAATATAGTTTTCTCCCCATCGCCAGCGCAGGCTCCGCCCCACGCAAGGCTGCTCCGCTTTTGGCCCCGCCTCTCACACAGGCCACGCCCACCAGACACGCTCGAGCAAGCTGACTTGCACCAGGGCCCAGGCCCCGCCCCATAGCCAAAGCCCCACCCACTCTATATGACGCTATGGCCCAGGCGCCACCCACCAAGTCCTCCCACTCAAGCACCCACTGATCAGCCTCGCCCCTCGCCCAAGGCTCCGCCCCAGGCCCAGTCCTTGCCCCACTAGCCACGCCCCCGATGTAGACCCCGCCTCTTCCCCGCAATGCCCCGCCCATCTCGAGACCACGCCCCCTTCGCGAAGGCCCCGCCCTCCCTCCACCCACCCTCCTTGCAGAGGCCGAAGTCGGCGATCTTGACGTAGCCCTCGGTGTCCAGCAGCAGATTGTCCAGCTTGAGGTCCCTGGAAGGGGCGGGGAGAGGCAGGAGCTGGGGGGTCGTCCCGGGCAGGGAGCCCGCGTGGGTGGGCGGGCGGCGGCCACCCCGGGGTGGGGACACACCTGTAGACGATCTTGTGCTCGTGCAAGAACTGCAGCCCCAGCACCACGCAGGCCGAGTAGAAACTGCGGACACGGGAGCCGTGAGCCAGCGCGCCCCGCCCCGCCTCCCGGCCCCGCTCCCGTCCACCCGCCCCGCCCCCGGCCCCACCCCCGCCCCGCCTCCCGGCCCCGCCCACCCCCCCGCCCCGCCCCCCGGCCCCGGCGGCTCACACGGCGCGCGGCTCCGAGAACACGTCGCTGTGGATGTGCAGCATGAGGTCGCCGCCCGCCGAGTACTCCATGACGAAGCACACGTGCTCCCGGGTCTGGAAGCAGCCGAACAGGTTGACCAGGAACGGGTGTCCCGCCCGGGTCACCGCCGCCAGGATCCGCTTCTCGCACATCAGGCTGGAGACACGGGGTGGGGGGCGGGGGTCGCGGCAGCCCTGTGCCCATGCACGGCCTCCCCAGCCCGCCCCCGGGGCAGCTGCTGGCTGGCTCTGGGCCCTGGACATCCCAACGGCCGCCGCCACCCCCCCAAAAATAAACAAACACACACACAAACATCCACATGATCTCTTTGGGAAAGGGGTAACCAAGCACCCCATTTCCCGCGCCCCCCAAGCCACCCCCAAGGCTGCCAGAACACTTCAAAAAAGCTTCAAAAAGGGGCCTTGATGTGAGAATGTCCGCTGGGACTATGAAGAAAGGCCTCATGAGCGCTCCAGGAGGTGGGGAAGTGGATAAAGAGCCTTGGGCTGGCAGGTCCCGGGTTCAATTCCCGGCAGGGCAGCACGGGGATCAGAGTGATGTCTTTTTTTTTTTTTTTCTCCTTCTCTCTCTCTGCCTATATTCTTCATGATATATAAAAATCTAGGAAAAAGGGGAGTCGGGCAGTACAACAACGGGTTAAGCGCATATGGTGAGAAGCATAAGGACCGGCCTAAGGATCCCGGATCGAGCCCCCGGCTCCCCACCTGCAGGGGAGTCGCTTCCCAGGCGGTGAAGCAGGTCTGCAGGTGTCTGTCTTTCTCTCCCCCTCTCTGTCTTCCCCTCCGCTCTCCATTTCTCTCTGTCCTATCCAACAGTGATGACATCAATAACAACAATAATTAAAAAAAGGGCAACAAAAGGGAAAATTAAGACAATTTTTTTTAATTATTAAAAAAATGTAGAAAAAGGAGGAGACACGAAAAGGAGAAGAGGAAGAGGAGAGAGTGAGGAGGAATAGAGGGAAAGAGAAAAGAAAAGAAAAGGAGGAGGGAGGAATTCAGCTCCTAGGATTAAGCAGGTTGTAAACCGATGCACAAACCCACCCACCTCCCCGAACCCCAAAGGACACGTGGGACAAAAGCCGGTCCAGGAAGGAAACAGGAGCAGAGACACGGGCATCCCAGCACCTGGATACAGCCCCGCCTGAAGGCGCCTCCCCGGCCCTACACTGTTCTCCGCCAGCAAGGGCAGGAAGTCTCTTGGCTGGCCTGAGCCTGTCTGCGCTGGCTTCCTGGTAGAGAAAAACAAACAAACAAACAAACAAACAGAAAAGAACTGGGGTCTGTAAGTTTGGGGACAAGCTCGGTGTTTCTACTGGGTATGTCCACGGTCGAGGGCGGGTACAGATGGGGCCGAAGTGTTTTCATTTTATCATTATTTTACCCCCAAAGCGACAGCTGGGGCTTGATGCCAGCTCTACGAATCCACTGCTCCTGGTGGCCATTTTACTCCATTTTCTTTGCTCTGATAGAAATGGAGAGAGGAGGGAGACAGAGGGAAAGAGAAAGACAGACGCCTGCAGACCTGCTCTGCCACTGGTGAAGCTGCGCCCCTGCAGGTGGGGAGCCGGGGGCTCGAACCAGGATCCTTAAGCCAGTCCTTGTGCTTTGCGCCACCTGCGCTTACCCCGCTGTAATACCGCCCAAGTCCCTGTTTTTTGTTTTTTTTACCAGAGCCTTGCTCAGCTCCTGCTGGCGGTGGTCCTGGGGATTGAACTGGGGACCTCAGAGACTCAGGCAGGAGAGTCTGTGTGCAGAATCTCTGTGTTGTCTCCCCAGCATCATTATTATTATTACTATTTTCCCCAGAGCCCTGCTGAGCCCTGGCTGCTGCTGCTGCTGGGGATTGAACCTGGGACCTCAGAGCCTCAGGCAGGAGAGTCTGTGTGCAGAACCCCTGTGCTGCCTCCACAGCCCCTTGAATATTCTCATTTAACATGCTTCCCGGCCTCTGCGAGAGACCCAGGCCTGCTTCCCTTCCATAGGCTGACGGTGGGGTGAGGGGAGTGGAGAAACGGAGCAGGGGAGGAGTGGGATTTGAACCCAAGGCCCTGACCCCAGCATGGCTGTGGTCAACTGAGACCCCAGGCTTCTGAGCCCCAGACCCTAAGAAGGGATCCCAGGTGGGCTTGAGGTTCCCTGGCTGTGCGACCCAAAAAGGGCCCACACAGACCCCAGCCGGCGCCTGACCGGAAGCAGCTCCCGGAAGAGAAGCTGAGGGGTCCCAGTGGTCCTAAGCCGGGACCCACCTCTCCACCTCGTCTCTGGCCACGACGTCCCCTTTCTTCAAGGCCTTGATGGCAAACAGCTCCCCTGTGTCTCGGAACTCAGACAGCAGCACCTGGAGAAAAGGGGGAGCGCAGGGGTGTGGGGAGTAGGGGGCAGAGGGGGCGAGCCCCGGGGACTCCTCGAGACAGAACCCCCCGGCTCCCGCCCGGTCCCGCGTCCCGCTTCACCTTCCCGAAGTGACCTCGGCCCAGCACCGCCAGGAACTTAAAGTCCTCCAGTGTCAAGGATGATGACTTTCTGAGCGGGCTGGGGACGGACGACAGAGGGGACGTTGGTGGGGGCAGGACAGCGGTGGGTGGAGGGAGTGGGGAAGTGCCATGCGGACACGGGAGGGGGGGTCACCTGCACACGGCGGGGCCTGGGGTCTCCTTGGGGTCTGAAGGCAGCACTGGAGAAGGGGCGGCTTCCTTGGCTGGGGAGCTCTGCGGGCGGAGAAGGGAGGGCCAGGCCACCAGCCGTCACCACCAGCTTCCCCACTCTTGAACCTTCAGTAAGACCTCCACTCCCCGCCCCCCTCCTGCCACTCTGGTTCTCTCTCTCTGGTTTCTGATGCCTATTTCTGCCCCAGGACCTTTGCACAGGCTGCTCGCGGTGTCTGCAGGGCTCTGATCGCACTGCTGTTTCTGTTTGCCATGACTGCAGACGGAGCCCAGGACTTGAGATTCAGTGTAAGCTCTGCACGGACTCAAGGGGCCGGCCCCTGCTTTCCTTTCTAACTTTCTCCATTCCCCACATAGAGAGTAAGAGACAGAGAGAGGAGAGACCCCACAGCCCTGCCCACCCTCCATGGGCTCCCTGGGTGCTGTGCAGGGTGCTGAGAGAGGAGAGACCCCACAGCCCTGCCCACCCTCCATGGGGCTCCCTGGGTGCTGTGCATGGTGCTGAGAGAGGAGAGACCCCACAGCCCTGCCCACCCTCCATGGGCTCCCTGGGTGCTGTGCCTGGTGCTGAGAGAGGAGACACCCCACAGCCCTGCCCACCCTCCATGGGCTCCCTGGGTGCTGTGCCTGGTGCTGAGAGAGGAGAGACCCCACAGCCCTGCCCACCCTCCATGGGCTCCCTGGGTGCTGTGCATGGTGCTGAGAGAGGAGAGACCCCACAGCCCTGCCCACCCTCCATGGGCTCCCTGGGTGCTGTGCATGGTGCTGAGAGAGGAGAGACCCCACAGCCCTGCCCACCCTCCATGGGCTCCCTGGGTGCTGTGCCTGGTGCTGAGAGAGGAGAGACCCCACAGCCCTGCCCACCCTCCATGGGCTCCCTGGGTGCTGTGCAGGGTGCTGAGAGAGGAGAGACCCCACAGCCCTGCCCACCCTCCATGGGCTCCCTGGGTGCTGTGCAGGGTGCTGAGAGAGGAGAGACCCCACAGCCCTGCCCACCCTCCATGGGCTCCCTGGGTGCTGTGCAGGGTGCTGAGAGAGGAGAGACCCCACAGCCCTGCCCACCCTCCATGGGCTCCCTGGGTGCTGTGCAGGGTGCTGAGAGAGGAGAGACCCCACAGCCCTGCCCACCCTCCATGGGCTCCCTGGGTGCTGTGCAGGGTGCTGAGAGAGGAGAGACCCCACAGCCCTGCCCACCCTCCATGGGCTCCCTGGGTGCTGTGCAGGGTGCTGAGAGAGGAGAGACCCCACAGCCCTGCCCACCCTCCATGGGGCTCCCTGGGTGCTGTGCATGGAGCTGAGAGAGGAGAGACCCCACAGCCCTGCCCACCCTCCATGGGCTCCCTGGGTGCCGTGCCTGGTGCTGAGAGAGGAGAGACCCCACAGCCCTGCCCACCCTCCATGGGGCTCCCTGGGTGCTGTGCCTGGTGCTGAGAGAGGAGTCACCCCGCAGCCCTGCCCACCCTCCATGGGGCTCCCTGGGTGCTGTGCCTGGTGCTGAGAGAGGAGAGACCCCACAGCCCTGCCCACCCTCCATGGGCTCCCTGGGTGCTGTGCAGGGTGCTGAGAGAGGAGAGACCCCACAGCCCTGCCCACCCTCCATGGGGCTCCCTGGGTGCTGTGCATGGAGCTGAGAGAGGAGAGACCCCACAGCCCTGCCCACCCTCCATGGGGCTCCCTGGGTGCTGTGCATGGAGCTGAGAGAGGAGAGACCCCACAGCCCTGCCCACCCTCCATGGGCTCCCTGGGTGCCGTGCCTGGTGCTGAGAGAGGAGAGACCCCACAGCCCTGCCCACCCTCCATGGGGCTCCCTGGGTGCTGTGCCTGGTGCTGAGAGAGGAGTCACCCCGCAGCCCTGCCCACCCTCCATGGGGCTCCCTGGGTGCTGTGCCTGGTGCTGAGAGAGGAGAGACCCCACAGCCCTGCCCACCCTCCATGGGCTCCCTGGGTGCTGTGCAGGGTGCTGAGAGAGGAGAGACCCCACAGCCCTGCCCACCCTCCATGGGCTCCCTGGGTGCTGTGCAGGGTGCTGAGAGAGGAGAGACCCCCACAGCCCTGCCCACCCTCCATGGGCTCCCTGGGTGCTGTGCAGGGTGCTGAGAGAGGAGAGACCCCACAGCCCTGCCCACCCTCCATGGGGCTCCCTGGGTGCTGTGCCTGGTGCTGAGAGAGGAGTCACCCCACAGCCCTGCCCACCCTCCATGGGGCTCCCTGGGTGCTGTGCCTGGTGCTGAGAGAGGAGAGACCCCACAGCCCTGCCCACCCTCCATGGGCTCCCTGGGTGCTGTGCCTGGTGCTGAGAGAGGAGAGACCCCACAGCCCTGCCCACCCTCCATGGGGCTCCCTGGGTGCTGTGCATGGTGCTGAGAGAGGAGAGACCCCACAGCCCTGCCCACCCTCCATGGGCTCCCTGGGTGCTGTGCCTGGTGCTGAGAGAGGAGACACCCCACAGCCCTGCCCACCCTCCATGGGCTCCCTGGGTGCTGTGCAGGGTGCTGAGAGGGGAGAGACCCCACAGCCCTGCCCACCCCCCATGGGCTCCCTGGATGCTGTGCCTGGTGCTGAGAGAGGAGTCACCCCACAGCCCTGCCCACCCTCCATGGGGCTCCCCGGGTGCTGCCTTGTGTTTGAAGCTAGAGTATCACGCAGATACCTACAATCCCAGAGATCATCCTGTGGCCTCATCCTGGCTAGTCCGGTGCTCCCCCTCTGCACCTCCCACAGGGGAGCTAAGGCGGCCTGGGGTTGTGGCCGGGGGTGCAGGTTCTCACCGGAGGGGCTGGGCTGGAAGGAGTATCCAGGGAGCCCTTCTGGGGTGAGCCTTCGGAGTCGGGGCCGAGACTCAGCTTCTCCACGGAGATGTCTCTGCAGAGTGAAGGAGGGGCGCGTAGCCACCCGGCCCCCCATCCCAGGAAGCCTCGGGGAGCAGCCAGCCGCCCACCCGGGGCCCCGCCTGCCATGCACGCCCTCCGTACCCCATGGTCCTGGGCTCGGGTCCCGGGGAGGCGCCCGGGCTGAAGGTGGCGGTGGTGTTGGGAATGAGTCTCCGGAGCAGCCGCACCCAGGTGGCTACATCGATGTTCATCTGTCGGGCTCGCTGGAAGGCCTTTCCTGGGTGGCACAGACAGGGCGGGGGGTGGACAGGGTGCTAAGGCTCTGAGACCCCCTCTCCGCCGATTCACCCCTCCTCCTCTCGGAGCTTTGAATTACTTACTCATTTTTGAATTATTTTATTAACTTCTTTTCCCATTGGTTGCCCTTGTTGTTTTACTGTTGTATTTATTATTGTTGTTGTTATTGATGTCATCGTTGTTGGATAGGACAGAGAGAAATGGAGAGAGGAGGGGAAGACAGAGAGGGGGAGAGAAAGACAGACACCTGCAGACCTGCTTCACTGCCTGGGAAGCGACTCCCCTGCATGTGGGGAGCCGGGGGCTCGAACCAGGATCCTTATGCGGTCCTCGCAATTTGCAATACGTACGTTTAACCCGTTGTTGTACCGCCTGACTCCCCATTTTTAAATTTTTATTGATTATATAGAGACAGAAAATAAAGACAGGAAGGCAGGGGAGACAGAGAGACACCTGCAGCCCGGCTCCACCACTCCAGCAGCTTCCCCCCTGCAGGTGGGGACTGGGAGCTCGAACCCGGGTCCTTGTACACGGTGATGGATGTGCTCAATGGCCCATTTTGTTTTGCTCTTCCCCCTCAGCCCTGCTGAGCTCTGGCTGACGATGGTGCTGCGGATTGAACCTGTGAACTCAGAGTCTCAGGCAAGAGTCTTTTTGCAGAACTGTTATGCTAGTCTTTCCAATCCCCCTTATTTATTTTTTAATCTTTTTAAATTTTTATTTATTCATGAAGAAGATAAATGGAAAGAGAGAAAGAAGCAAACATCACTCTGGTATGTGTCTGCCGGGGGATTGAACTCAAGACCTCATGCTTGAGAGTCCAATGCTTTATCCACTGCCCCACCTCCTGGACCACTTTATTTTTAAAATCTCCGTCTTCATTTCTTTGAAAGGGGGCCGGGAGGTGGGCGGCATACTCAGTCAAGGGCACGTCACCAAGTGCAAAGTTCTGGGTTTGAGCCCCCAGTCCCCATCTGCCGGGGGGGGGGGGGGAGGGAGGGTAAGCTTCCCTAGTGGTGGAGCAGAGCTGCAGGTGTCTGTCTGTCTCTCTCCCTCTCTCTCCATCCTCACTCATTTCTGGCTGCCTCTATCCAATAAATAAATAAAGATAATTTAAGTAAATAATGATCCTGGTGCTGTCCATGGAGCTCCCACACGGGGCTGGGGCTTGAACCCAGGGCCTTGCACGTGCAGGGAGGGTACTGGGCCAGAGGGGTGGGGGCAGCTCCCAGCCTCACCCTGCTGCTTGGAGAAGATCTTCTTCTGCCGCCGGAGCCGGGGGATCCTCTCAATCACGGGGTTCCGGAAGGTGACCTGCAGAGGACATGTTTCTTTTTGCATCTGACCCGCCTGCAACAACTGAGGCATCATGGGAACGGGGGACCGGAAGCCCCCAGGAGGTGGAGAGGATGTGCCTCCACATCGGCCGGAGGTTCCAGACCCTCAGCATCACCTCAGAAGTTTCTAGACCTGTAGAATCAGAACCAGGGGTGACAGTGGGGTCTGGGGTACAAGGACCCAGGCTCAAGGCCCTGGTCCCCACCTGCAGGGGGGAAGCTTCACAAGTGGTGAAGCAGGGCTGCAGGGGTCTCTCTGTATCCCTCCCTCTCTCTCCATCAAACCAATAAATAAAATTTAAAACTTGGGAGTCGGGCTGTAGCATAGCGGGTCAAGCGCAGGTGGCGCAAAGCACAAGGACCGGCATAAGGATCCCGGTTCGAGCCCCGGCTCCCCACCTGCAGGGGGAGTCGCTTCCCAGGCGGTGAAGCAGGTCTGCAGGTGTCTGTCTTTCTCTCCTCCTCTCTGTCTTCCCCTCCTCTCTCCATTTCTCTCTGTCCTATCCAACAACAACAACAACAATAATAACTACAACAATAAAACAACAAGGGCAACAAAAGGGAATAAATAAATAAAATAAATATTAAAAAAAAGAAAATTTAAAACTCAGCTGTTAATTGTACCATTCCCCCCCCCCCCCCCAAGGTCCTGCTTGGCTCTGGCCTGATAGTGGTGCTGGGGATTGAACCTGAAACCTCAGAGCCTCAGGCAGGAGGGTCTGTTTGCTGAACTATCCTGCCATCTCCCCAGCCTGCCCCCCTCCACGCCCCAAATTTCTATTTTTAAAGCCTCGCCTTCAAAGGAAACAAACCCATCCAATCCTTTGTTGCTGATCTAACTCTGTGGATTATTGGGGTTTTGTTTGTTTGTTTTCCTTTTTGTTGCCCTAGTTGTTTTTTATTGTTGTTGTAGTTATTGTTACTGATGTCATTGTTGTTGAAGAGGACAGAGAGAATTGGAGAGAGGAGAGGAAGACAGAGAGGGGGAGAGAAAGACAGACACCTGCAGACCTGCTTCACCGCCTGGGAAGCGACTCCCCTGCAGGTGGGCAGCCGGGGGGCTCGAACCGGGATCCTTATGCCGGTCCCTGCGCTTTGCGCCACCTGCGGTTAACCCGACCTCTCCATTTCTATCTCTAGCCAATAAATAAAGATCATAAAAGATGTTTTAAAAAAGAAACAAAGAAATAAAGAAAAGGAACAAGGAAATAACCGTGCCAGGTGGTGGCGCACCTGGTTGAGCGCTCACATTACAGCGCGCACGGACCCAGGATCCAGCCCCCGGCCCCCACCTGCAGGGAGAGAGCTTCACAAGTGGTGGAGCGGGGCTGCAGGGGTCTCTCTGTCTCCCTCCCTCTCTGTCTCCCCCTTCCCTGTCGATTGCTGGCTGTCTCTAGCCAATGAATAAAGGTAATAAGAGTAAATTGAAACAAGGCGAAGGCCGGTCAGCACCTCGGCCAGCAGGCAGCCCTGGGGCTCCATATCCAGCCGCACGTCGTGTCTCTCATTGTCCAGGAAGTCTTCCAGCTTCAGGAACTTAAGGGCACACAGCCCCCGCTGGTCCTTCCAGAACACGGCCAGCTCCAGCTCCCGCACCTGCGGGGCAGGGGCGAGACGAGCCGGGCCGGGCCGGGCAGGGCCGTCAGCTGCGGGGGCCCCGGGGCTCAGAGCGTCCCCCCACCCAGCCTGCCAGCCGGCCGGCCCCAGCGCAGCTCACCCTCTCCAGCTCCAGCGTGAAGGTCTGGTCCCAGGCGCTGGGCCCGCAGGCTCGCCAGGCCGTCTGTCCGACCACCGTGTTGTCCAGCCTGAGCACGGTGCTGACCTCGCCTGCGGAGGGGAGATTGGGTGCAGGGGTGGGGCTGCAGGAGGGGGTGTGGCTGCAGGAGGGGGTGTGGCTGCCGGAGGGGTGTGGCTACAGGAGGGTGTGGCTGCCGGAGGGGTGTGGCTACAGGAGGGTGTGGCTGCCGGAGGGGTGGGGCTACAGGAGGGGTGTGGCTGCCGGAGTGGGTGTGGCTACAAGAGGGGGTGTGGCTGCCGGAGGGGTGGGGCTACAGGAGGGGTGTGGCTACAGGAGGGTTGTGGCTGCAGGAGGGGTGTGGCTGCAGGAGTGGGTGTGGCTGCCGGAGGGGTGTGGCTACAGGAGGGGTGTGGCTGTAGGAGGGGTGGGGCTACAGGATGGTTGTGGCTACAAGAGGGGATGTGGCTGCAGGAGGGGTGTGGCTACCGGATGGGTGTGGCTGCAGGAGTGGGTGTGGCTACAAGAGGGGGTGTGGCTGCTGGAGGGGTGGGGCTACAGGAGGGGTGTGGCTGCAGGAGGGGTGGGGCTACAGGAGGGTTGTGGCTACAGGAGGGGATGTGGCTACAGGAGGGGTGTGGCTACCGGATGGGTGTGGCTGCAGGAGGGCTGTGGCTACAGGAGGTTGTGGCTGCAGGAGGGGTTGGGTTTGCAGGAGGGGGTGGGGCTGCAGGAGGGGCGTGGCTACAGGAGCAGTGTGGCTACAGGAGGGGTGTGGCTACAAGAGGATGTGGTTGCAGGAGTGGGTGTGGCTGCAGGAGTGGGTGTGGCTGCCGGAGGGGTGTGGCTACAGGAGGGGTGTGGCTACAGGAGGTTGTGGCTGCAGGAGGGGTTGGGTTTGCAGGAGGGGGTGGGGCTGCAGGAGGGGCGTGGCTACAGGAGCAGTGTGGCTACAGGAGGGGGTGTGGCTACAGGAGGGGTGTGGCTACAAGAGGGTGTGGTTGCAGGAGTGGGTGTGGCTGCAGGAGGGGTTTGGCTACAGGAGGGGTGTGGCTACAAGAGCGACGTGGCTACAGGAGGCGGTGTGGCTACAGGAGGGGAGAGCCTACAGGAGGTGGTGGGGCTTCAGGAGTTTTTTAGGGGGCAGAGGCATGTGAAGCTCCCCTCCACAACTTGGTCGTCATCCACTCCTCCTCCATGCAGCCACCCGGCTAAACATCCCGAGGCTTCTTTATTTCTTATTTATTTATTTATTTTTAAATTTCTTTTATTGGGTCGTGTGGTGGCGCACCTGCTTGAGCTCACACGTTACAGTGCTCAAAGACCCTGGTTCGAGCCCCTGGTTCCCACCTGCAGGGGGAAAGTTTTTCCCGTTTTGAAGCTGGGCTACAGGTGTCTCTCTGTCTCTGTCCCTCTCTTTCTCCTCTCCCCTCTCAATTTCTGGCTGTCTCTATCCAATAAAGATATTTTTTTTAAAAATTTTGTGTGTTTTTTTTAAAATTCTATTTAGTTATTTATTTTCCCTTTTGTTGCCCTGTTTTTTTTCATTGTTGTTGTTATTGATGTCGTCGTTGTTGGATAGAACAGAGCAAAATGGGGAGAGGAGGGAAGACAGAGAGGGGGAGAGAAAGACAGACACCTGCAGACCTGCTTCACCGCCTGGGAAGCGACTCCCCTGCAGTTGGGAAGCCGGGGGGCTTGAATCGGGATCCTGACATCGGTCCTTGCGCTTCACGCCACCTGCGCTTAACCTGCTGCGCTACCGCCCGACCGCTAGTTAATATTTTTAGTGATCTTTATTGGATAGAGACAGCCAGAAATCAATGGGGAAGTGGAGACAGAGAGGGAGAGAGACCCCTGCAGCCCTGCTTCACCACTCATCCGGCTTCCCCTCTGCGGGTGGGGACTGCGGACTTGAACCCCGGGCCTTGCGCACTGTAATGTGTGCGCTCAACCAAGTACGCCACTGTCTGACCTCATTTCTTTATCTTTTATATGATTTTTTTCTTTTTCTTTTCTTTCTTTATTTCTTTCTCTCTTTTTTTTTTTTTACCAGAGCACTGAGCCTCTCTGGCTTATGGTGGTGTGGGGGTTTGAACCTGGGGCTTTGGAGCCTCAGGCAGGAGAGGTGTTTTATCTATTTACCTTTTAACTATTTTTGCCTCCAGGGTTGTCTCTGGGGCTCAGTACCTGCACTATGAATCCACTGCTCCTGGAGGCCATCTTCCTCATTTTTTGGATAGAGCAGAGAGAAATTGAGAGAGGAGGGGGAGATAGAGAGATAGAGAGAGACACCTGCAACCCTGCTTCTTCACTTGTGAAGCTTCTCCCCTGCAGGTGGGGACTGGGGGCTCAAACCCAGGTCCTTGATAACTTTTACACATACGCGCTAGCAGATACATCACCGCCTGGCCCCAAAGACTTCTCGCCTAATGAACTAATGAGAGAAAGGAGAGAGGGAGAGAGAGAGAGATTGGAACAAAGCCTCTCTCTGGCTCCTGCGCCCCAGGGACGGAACTCAGGACCTGGGGCTGGACAGCCCGGTGCTCCCCCCACGGGCCCGGTCTCCACACAGGTGCCAGCAACGGGGACCCACTGTCTGTCCAGCAAAGACGCTGGCAGGTGGGGCTGTCGGGGGCTCACTTGTGTGAGATCCAGGTTCTAGCCCCGTCCCCTGCTGTCCCCTCTCTCTCTCTCTCCTTCTGCCTTTCTCTCCTCTCTCTCTTTTTCTTCTTCTCTCCTTCTCCTCTCCTCATCTCTCTCTCCCTCTCCCTGCTCCCATGTTCGTCTCTCTCTTTCTCTCTCTCTCTCTCTCTTCCCTCTTCCTCCTCCTCTGGCTCTCTATCTAGAAAAGTCGGCTCAGGGCAGAGGATAGATAGATCATGGTTCTGCAAAGAGACTTTCGTGCCTGAGGCTCCAAAGTACCAGGTTCAATCCCCTGCACGACCATAAACCAGAGCTGAGCAGGGCTCTCTGGTAATAAAAAAAGAAGAAGAAGAAGAAAGAAAGAAATGTTGGGAGTCGGGCAGTAGCACAGCAGGTTAAGTGCGCCAGGGCTCGAGGTGCAAAGATCAGCGAAAGGATTCCAGTTCAAACCCGCCTCCCGAACTGTGTGTGTGTGTGTGTGTGTGTGTGTGTGTGTGTGTGTGTGTGTGAGGGGGAGTCGCTTCCCAGGCGGTGAAGCAGGTCTGCAGGGGTCTGTCTTTCTCCCCCTCTCTGTCTTCCCCTCCTCTCTCCATTTCTCTCTGTCCTAGCCAACAACGACGACAGCAATAACAACTTTAGGGCCCTAATCAGGGAGTCCTGAGATTCCCAAACAGACATGATGGGCCTAGACCTTGAATAAACTCCTCTCTCTATTGTTACCTGTCATCTCTATCAGGAACAACACAATAGACCCCTTTGTGGGCCCCATAGGACCTTGCCCTCAACTTGGATCAACAACGGTAGAGAATGTTCCAGCCTCTGTAGGGAGGCTGGACAACATACTCTGTGCTACACCTGAGGAAGATGGGTCCTGATATGGGGGCAGCTTGGAAAGTTCCTACTCATGACCACAGAATGTGAGTTCAGATCTACAGGGATGCAGAGGTCACACAGGCTCCTAAGCTGAATATGGGCCCCAGATCAGATCAAATCGATGGGGTTTACAGTCAATATTTGTAACAATAGTTAAACCCTTTTCCATATTAGGGAGCTACTCTCTCCTCTGATCTAGCTTTCTGGTCCTTTTTCCAGCCATGACACCATATCCCCAGACAATAACCTGGGTCCACCTGCATATCAGATTTCAGGATCAGGGAAAAAAAAAACAACACTAGTGTAGCCACAGCCCTTTGGAATATAACTAAAATATGCCTACTAGCTATCTGCAGAATGGAGGGGCCCCCCCCAACTCTTCATCTGCACTATTCCAGCCTTTAGGTCCATGATTGGTCAACAATTAGTTTGGCTTTGTATGTTAACTCTCTTTTCAGCCACCAGGTCCCAGATGCTAGCAGGATGCGACCAGACTTCCCTGGACAGACAACCCCACTAATGTGTCCTGGAGCTCCGCTTCCCCAGAGCCCTGCCCCACTAGGGAAAGAGAGAGGCAGACTGGGAGTATGGATCCACCTGTCAACACCCATGTTCAGCGGGGAAGCAATTACAGAAGCCAGACCTTCTATCTTCTGCAACCCTCAATGACCCTGGGTCCATGCTCCCAGAGGGATAGAGAATGGGAAAGCTATCAGGGGAGGGGGTGGGATACGGAGTTCTGGTGGTGGGAACTGTGTGGAGTTGTACCGCTCTTATCCTACGGTTTTGTCAATGTTTCCTTTTTATGAATAAAAAAATAAAATAAAAAATAAAAAAAAACAATCATAACTACATCAACAATAAAAAACAAGGGTAACAAAAGGGAAAATAAATAAATATACATTAAAAAAAAGAAAAAAAAAGGAAAGTCAGCTCAGAGCAGTGAAGCCTCAGGACACACACACTCTCCCTCCCTCCCTCACTCTAAGGCCAATAAAATTAAATGGCTCCCTTGGACAGTCTGCTGCATTACCACATGTGAGACCTGGGTTCGCGCCCAGCCCCACCTCCTTGAAGGAAGCTTTGGGTTGTGCTCTGTTTTTTTCTGCCTCTCTTTCTCTATTAAAAACAAACTAACAACTAAGTAAATATCTAAATGCACACTGGTATATGTGGAAAGAGGCATAAATGTTAAACAGATGGAAGGGGCCGGGAGACAACACAGCGGTTCCACACACAGACTCTCCCGCCTGAGGCTCTGAGGTCCCAGGTTCAATCCCCAGCACCCTCAGCAGCCAGAGCTCTCTCTTTCTCTCAATCTCTCTCTCTTTCTTCCTCTCTTTCTGTATCTCTCTCAATAAAAATGAACAAAACATCAAAGTAAAAGACTCTGGTGTGGGTGGGTGGGGAGAATACAGGTCCAAGAAGGATGACAGAGGACCTAGTGGGGGTTGTATTGTTATATGGAAAACTGGGAAATGTTATGCATGTACAAACTATTGTATTTACTGTTGGATGTAAAACATTAATTCCCCAGTAAAGAAATAATAATAATAAAAGAAGTAATGGAGAAAAAGAAAAAAAATGAAGAAAAAATAAACTACTTTTTAGAAGAGTCATTTTAGGGAGTCGGGTGGTAGCGCAGCGGGTTAAGCGCATGTGGCGTGAAGCGCAAGGACTGGAGTAAGGATCCCAGTTCGAGCCCCCGGCTCCCCACCTGCAGGGGGAGTCGCTTCCCAGGCGGTGAAGCAGGTCTGCAGGTGTCTGTCTTTCTCTCCCCCTCTCTGTCTTCCCCTCCTCTCTCCATTTCTCTCTGTCCTATCCAACAACAATAACAATAGTAACTACAACAATAAAACAAGGGCAACAAAAGGGAATAAATTTAAAAAAAAAAAAGAAGAATGGTGTACATCTATGATGTTGCAAACCAGTCTTACTTTAATAAAAAAAAATTGAAAATAAAAAAAAAGAAGAGTCATTTTATTTGACATAAAAGGAGAGGAATCAGAGGACCTGCCGTGGTGTGTGTGCGAGCCTAGAACCTGAGCAAGGAAAGTCCGACATTGGACTAGGTGGGCTAAGTCCCCAGCAAGCCTTTCCCTCATTTGATTATTATTACTCCTATTTATTTATTTATTTATTTTTCCCCAGAGTCGTGCTCAGCTCTGGCTGGTGGTGTTGCTGGGGACTGAACCCGGGACCTCAGAGTCTCAGGCAGGAGAGTCTGTGTGCAGACCCACATTGTTATCTACCTTGCCCTGATCATTAATCTATCCGTGCGCACCTGGCACTCACGTATGTGCAACCTCACACCTCCTGGCACACACACACAGAGAGAGAGAGAGAGAGAGAGAGAGAGAGAGAGAGCCCAGCTGGGGAGCTTCCTCCGGAGCCAGAGCACCCTCCATGTGGTGCCAGGGCTTCAGTCTGGACTGAGCATGGATGGCAGGTCACACCCCCTCCCCAGTGAGTTCTCTCTCCAGTCCGCAGGCCTGGTTTTCTTAAAGTGTGTGTGTGGGGGGCACCAGGAAGGATCCCCCCCTGTGGGGCGGCCCCTGGTCTGCTGGACTCCACCCGCACTCACCAGTGTTCTCTGTGTCCACTTTCAGGCTGCTGCGGCCGCTGAGGCTCCCACTCCGGCTGTAGAGGCCGCGGGCCGGGCGGCCCAGGAATGGGGTGCGGCTGTCGGGGGTCCCCGGTCCCCCCGCAGAGGGAGAGGGGTTCCAGGGGATGTTCTCTGGAAGGTCCTTGCAGCCCAGCACGCGGACTTCCAGGGTCCCTGTGGGGGGAGTCGGGAAGGCATTTCCAGAAGTGGGGGGACAGGGGCATGGGGGGGCCGCTGCGTGGGGGAGGCATAGCCTAATGTCTGGACGTGAGAAGGGGGGTGACAAGGCAGAGGGGCTCTGGGACCTGGGGTTCAGAAGCAGCTGAGTGGTTCTGCAAAGAGACTCTCCTGCCTGGGGCTCCAAAGTCCCAGGTTCAATCCCCCGCACCACCATTAGCCAGAGGTGTACAAGGCTCTGGGAAAAATAATAATAACAACAACAATAATGATGATGATGATGATGATGTTGGAGAGACAGCACAGTGATTTTGCAAAAGATTCTCCCGCCTGAGGCTCTGAGGTCCCAAGTTCAATCCCCAGCACCACCAGCAGCCAGAGCTCAGCAGGGCTCTGGTAATAAAAATAAAGTAAAATAAAAAAAACTTAAAAAGAAAAAAAAACAATCGGGGCCAGGTGATGGCGCACCTGGTTGAGCGCATATATTACAGGGCACAAGGGCTTGGGTTTGATCCCCTGGTCCCCACCTGCAGGGGGAAGGCTGTACGAGTGGTGAAGCAGGTTTGCAGGTGTCTCTCTGTCTCTCTCCTCTCTATCTCCCCATCTCCTCTCAATTTCTGGCTGTCTCTATCCAATCAATAAATAAAGATTAAAAAAAAAACAATTTAGGGGCCAGGTGGCAGTGCACCTGCTTAAGCGCACACACACTACAGTGCGCAAGGACCCGGGTTCAAGCCCCACCCGTCCCCACCTGCAGGGGGGAAAGCTTTGCAAGTGGTGAAGCAGGGGCTGCGGGTGTCTGTCCCTCTGTCTCACCTCCCCTCAATTCCTCTCCGTCTCTATCCAATAGTAAATAAATAAACGGGTTTTAAAAAATTTAAAGAATCAGAGGCCAAAGCGGAGAAGGTTAAGACGCTGGGGGCTGACTCGCCCGGGAAATCTGGGGAGCAAAGCTTGAGAGTCGGGGTGCGTGCAGCAGACAGTGCCAGCTGCGGCGGGGGCTCGGGGAGCCCACCTGTGAGCGGGGCGGGCTTCCACAGGGTGCTGTACTGGGTGGCGGGGAAGGGCCCGGCCAGGCGGGCACTGAAGGCCGGGGACGAGGCTGCGGCCAGCTCCTCCCGCAGCAGCTGTCCCTTGGGGTGCTCGGCCGGCAGCTCCCCCAGTCTTCGCTCCAGCGCCTCCCGCAGGAGCCCCAGCTTCTGATTGGATTCGCTCAGTTTCTCCTGGGCCTGCGGGGTGGAGGGGCGGGGTCAGGCCGAGGGGCGGGGCCACAACAGGGGCGGGGCCTGTCAAGCAGGACACGCCCCCCGCTGCCCAAAGTGACCGGTCCACCTTGGTCCTGCCCTCTGGAGGGCAAAATGCCCTGAAACCCCAAGCCCACTCAAGACTCCTGATCTTTGCTGAGACCCCCCTCTCCCCTCCATAGATGGTCTCGAGGTCCAGTCCCTTTATGAAACCCCTCTCTCCCAATGAAGGCTACTGACCAGGGACTCGGCCTATGCCAAAGCCGCACCCCTTAAAAGGACTGAGCTACGCCCCTGGGATGGCCCCGCCCTCCGCAGAAGCCCCGCCCACTCGAGGCCCCGCCCCTGCCAAAGTCCCACCATCCAGCAGACTGTCTTTGCCCAGGCCCCGCCCCTCATCATAAGCCCGCCCACTCAAGGCCCCGCCCCTGCCAAGGTCCCACCATCCAGCAGACTCTTTGCACAGGCCCCGCCCCTCACCATAAGCCCCGCCCATTAGAGGCCCCACCCCTGCCAAAGTCCCACCAGTCAGCACTGTTTTCGCCCAGGCCCCGCCCACTCCAGGCCCCTCCCCTCCCAGCAGGCTCTTTGCCCAGGCCCCACCCCTCTGTCGAAGTCCCGCCCACTCACGCCCCCTCCCCTTCCAAAGCCGCACCAGTCAGCAGACCCTCCTCGCTCAGGCCCCGTCCCTCTGTTGAAGCCCAGCCAACCAGCAGGCTCCGCCCCTCCACTGAAAAACTGCCTGTAACAGGCCCCGCCCTTCTGTGGCTCCACCCCATCCATCAAGGCCGCGACTCTGCTAAATCCCTACCTTTTAAAACTGACAAGCGGGAGTTAGGGTTAAGCGCAGGTGGCGCAAAGCACAAGGACCGGCATAAGGATCCCGGTTTGAACCCCGGCTCCCCACCTGCAGGGGAGTCGCTTCCCAGGCGGTGAAGCAAGTCTGCAGGTGTCTATCTTTCTCTCCTCCTCTCTGTCTTCCCCTCCTCTCTCTCTCCATTTCTCTCTGTCCTATCCAACAACGACAACAACAATAATAACTACAACAATAAAACAACAAGGGCAACAAAAGGGAATAAATAAATAAAATAAATATTTAAAAAAAAACTGACAAGCAGGGTTATTATTTTCTCCTATCTTATGAATAGGACAGAAATGTTGAGAGAGGAGGAGAGAAAAGAAAGATAAATTCCTGCAGACCTGCATTATGACTTTTGAAGCATCCATTATGCAGAATGGGACTGGGACCTGCAGACCTGCATCATGGCGTTTGAAGCATCCATTATGCAGAATGGGACTGGGGATTGAGCCCTGGTCCTAGTGCACTGAATATGTGCATTTAACTGAGTGTCCTACTGCTTGGCCCTTCAAAGCACTACCACTAAGCAGACCCTCCCGGACACCCATCCACCAAGGCCAGGCCCCGCCCACCCAGTGAACCCCGCCCCATCAGAGCTCCGATTGGTGCTATGACAAAGTCCCAGCCAGAGCCCCACCAACACTCAGCACAGCCCTCCTCTCCCAGGCCCCGTCCCCAAAGCACAGCCCTTTGCCAGGCCCCACCCCTGCCAAAGCCCCACCAATCAGCCCAGCACTTAGCCCAGGCCCCGCCCACAACCCATATGGCTCCGCCCACAAAAAGCACAACCTCCTCTCCCGGGCCCAGGCCCCGCCCCCTAGTGCCCATCCCAACCCAAGGCCCTACCAATCAGCACAGCCTTCCTCTCCCAGTCCTCACCCCTACCAAAACTCCGCCATTCAGTATAGACCTCTTAGCCCAGGCCCTGCCCCTAATACCACGTCTCTTTATATGCCCCACCCCTGCAGCACTCCACCAATCAGCACCTTTTCCACCCAGGCCACGCCCCCCACACGTCCCACCTCTGCCAAAACCTCGCCAGTCAGCACAGCCCTCCTCACCCAGGCCCCGCCCCACCTATCAGCACAGCCCTCCTCACCCAGGCCACACCCCTGCCTAAGAACCCACCAATCAGCACAGCCCTCCTCAACCAGGCCACGCCCCTGCCTAAGCCCCACCAATCAGCAAAGCCCTCCTCACCCAGGCCACACCCCTGCCTAAGCCCCACCAATCAGCACAGCCCTCCTCACCCAGGCCCCGCCCCTTCCGAAGCCCCCACCAATCAGCACAGGCCTCCTCACCCGGGCCCCACCCCTGTCTAAGCCCCCACCAATCAGCACAGGCCTCCTCACCCAGGCCCCGCCTACCTCACCGACCGCCTTGCGGTCCGGGGTCTTGGCAGCACTGAGCAGGCGCAGAACATTCTTGGCGCCCTCGGCCACCGCGTGCTCCACGCGGAAGTGATGGCGCAGCTCCTCGATGCGCAGCTCCATGGCGCCCAGGTCCGGGCTCCCTGCGGGGACAGGCCCCGTCACTCCGCCGCCCACAGGGCCACCACAGGCGGCCAGGGGAGCGCAGGGACAGCAAGGGGGGCAGTGGCTGGAGCTCCCGACTTGCAAGCACGAGGTCGTGGGTTTGAGGTCGTGGGTTTGAGCCCTCGCAGGGCTGCACGTGAAGCTCGGCATGTCTGCGACTAATGAGGTGCACAGAGATGCCCCTGCCAACACTCTTGAGGTCCTGGGTTCAAGGCCCAGCACCACCAGCAGCCAGAGCTCAGCAGGACTTTCTTTAGGGAAAACAATAATAGTAATAATAATAATGGGGCTGGAGAGAGAGCACAGTGGTTCTGCAAAAGACTCTCCTGCCTGACGCTCTGAGGTCCTGGGTTCAATCACCGTCAGACTAGAGCACAGCAGGGCTCTGGGGGAAATTAATAATAGTAATAATAATAATAATAGGGCTGGGGAGACAGCATCGTGGTTCTACAGACGACTCTCCTGCCTGAGGCTCTGAGGGCCCGATTTCTATCCCCAGCACCCTCAGATCAGAGCTCAGCAAGGTTCTGGAGAAAACAATAATAGTGATAATAATAATAATAGTAATAATAATAACGGGGCTGGGGAGAAACAGCATCGTGGTTCTGCAAAAGACTCTCCTGCCTGAGGCTCTGAGGGCCCAAGTTCAATCCCCAGCACCACCAGCAGCCAGAGCTCAGCAGGGCTTTAGAGAAAACAATAACAACAATAGTAATAATAATAATGGTGCTGGAGAGAGAGCACAGTGGTTGTTCTGCAAAAGACTCTCCTGCCTGAGGCTCTGAGGGCCCGAGTTCAATCCCCAGCACCGCCATCAGCCAGAGCTGATGATGCAATACACAAATACACACGCACATGGTGGTGCACCTGGGTGAGCACACATCACCATGGAAAGGCCATAAGTTCAAGCCCCCGGCCCCCACCAGCAGGGAGGGAAGTTTCATGAGTGGTGGAGCAGGGCTGCAGGGTGTCTCTCTCTCTCTCTCTCTCCCCTCTCCACTCTCAGTTTCTCTCTGTCTGTATCCAATAAATAATCGACATGATTTATGGGTTGCGGAGACAATTCACCCCAAATGCATCGAGTGTCCTGCCAAGGAGGGGCACAGGTTGGAGCCCCAGCCACAGGGGGAAGCTTCGCTCACTCTCTCTCTCTCTTTGAATGAACGCGTGAATGAATGAGTGGAGAAAGCTGGCCGGGGAGCGACAGAATCACAACACAAGAGGCCCAGGCTCGGGAAAATGAAGTGAAATGGAAGAGAAGTGAGTCTCATTCAAGACGGAGGGGAATGCAAGTGGTTCCCCCAGGAGGCGTCTGGCCAGAGCTGGGGAAATTGCAAATGTGATTTACAGCCAGGGAATTCACACCCCGCCCAGCGCTTCATCAGATACATTTAATTTGCTTGAGAGAGAGAGAGAGAGAGAGAGAGAGAGGGAGATGGAGATTCACACAAGAGACGGTGCCAGGGAGAGCGAGGTCCGGGCACCACGCCGGGACATGCAGAGCTGGCAACCAACTGGTAGTGCAGGGCCTCTGAGTCCTGCGCTCACCACTGAGCTACCTCACGGAACACAGGCTGGACAGCGCCACAGTAGGACAAGCTAGGAGACCGCTGCAAACACGCCGTCCTGAGTTTGATTCCCTGGCGTTGCAGGTGCCACAGGCTCTGCTTCTCGCTCTCTGTGTGTGTGTCTCTCTCTCTCACTCTTTCTTGTTAATGAATACATCTTCATCATTATTTATTTTGTTTTCCCTTTCGTTGCCCTTACTGCTTTATGGTCGTAGTTATTACTGTTGTTGTTATTGCTGTCGTTGTTTTTGTTGTCATTGTTGGCTAGGACAGAGAGAAATGGAGAGAGGAGGGGAAGACAGAGAGGGGGAGAGAAAGACAGACACCTGCAGACCTGCTTCACCGCCTGGGAAGCGACTCCCCTGCAGGTGGGGAGCCGGGGGCTCGAACCGGGATCCTTCTGCCGGTCCTTGCGCTTTGTACCACGTGCTAAGGCTTAACCTGCTGCGCCACCGCCCAACCCCCCCCCCCCGATTTCTATCTGTTTTATCTAATAAAATAGAGAGAGAGAGAAAAAAAGGGAAAAGCAGTCGCTGGGAGCGGTGGATTTGTAGTCCTGGCACTGAGCCCCAGTGTTGTCCCTGGAGGCAATAAAAAGATAAAAGAAATCAAATAAAAATAGCAAAAGAATAACACACAAGTGGTTGCAACGAGCAGTCTCAGAAGAACGAGATGGCGACTTGGAAACGGGGGGAGGGGGGGGGCCTGGAGCCATGGCAGAAGCTGGGTCTCCTGTCACCTTGACCTTGGAGTCCTGGAAGCCTCCAGATGGCAGCAAAGGGACATCTGTCACATCAACTGCCCCCCCCCAGTCCCCTGAGCACTGAGGCTCTGTGACCTTGGCCAGAGGGCTGGAACTGCCACCACCAGCTGCCATAGTGCCCAGGGCATCCTGAAGTCCCCGAGGGCAAGTCACGCTACCACTGGCAGCAACGATGGTTCTGCAAACAAACTCTCCCGCCTGAGGTTCTGAGGCCCCAGGTTCAATCCGCGGCACCACCATCAGCCAGAGCTTGGAAGGGCTCTGGTCTTCCTGTGTTTTTCTCTCTCTCTCAACTAACATATATGTGGGGAAAAAAACAAAAACAAGGGGGAGTAGGGTGGTAGCGCAGTGGGTTAAGTGCAGGTGGTGCAAAGCGCAAGGATCCCGGTTAGAGCCCCCGGCTCCCCACCTGCAGGGGAGTCGCTTCCCAGGCAGTGAAGCAGGTCTGCAGGTGTCTGTCTTTCTCTCCCCCTCTCTGTCTTCCCCATCTCTCTCCATTTCTCTCTGTCCTATCCAACAACAACAACATCAATAACAACAACAATAACCACAACAATAAAACAAGGGCAACAAAAGGGGATAAATAACTAAGTAATTATTAAAAGAAAAGTGATAACCCCAGTGGCCAATTAAAGTAAGGTATCCAGCAGCGGGTGGAGCGCAGTGGAGCTGGGTCCGGGCGCGGGGCTCACCGTGGGCCTCATCCGCGGCGGCCTGGCTCTCCAGCTGCCCAGCCTGCAGGGCCCGGCGGAGCTGCATGCGGATGATGTCGATCTTGGTCTTGCTGTCTTGTAGCATCTGCTGGGCTGTGAGCAGCAGTTTCCGGTCCTAGACGGGGGTGCGGGGGGAAAGCGGGGGACAGTTGGGAGCCCCCACCCCCCCCCCGAGAGGCCCGGATCGCCATCGGGCTGCTGTGTGAGCTCAGGCCAGTGGCTCGACCTCTCTGAGCTGTTTTCTCTCCCTCCATGGGCGGCAGCCGCATGTAATGCTCGTGGTGAAAAGCGGCCAGGAAGGGGGCCAGGCGGCGGCACCCCGGGGTAAGCACACACGTTACAGTGCGCAAGGACCCAGGTTCGAGCCACCAGGTCCCCACCTGCAGGGGGTAAGCTTCACGAGCAGTGAAGCAGGGCTGCGAGTATCTCTCTCTCTCCCCTTTCCCTCTCCATTTCTCTCTGTCCTATTTAAAGACAATATGGGAAGGAAACATTTTTTAGCGGTAGTGCAGTGGGTTAAGCGCAGGTGGCGCCAAGTTCAAGGACCGGCATAAGGATCCCGGTTCGAACCCCCGGCTCCCCACCTGCAGGGGAGTCGCTTCCCAGGTGGTGAAGCAGGTCTGCGGGTGTCTGTCTTTCTCTCCCCCTCTCTGTCTTCCCCTCATCTCTCCATTTCTCTCTGTCCTGTCCAACAACAATGTCAATAACAATAATAACTACAACAGTAAAACAACAAGGGCAGCAAAAGGGAATAAATAAATATTTTTTAAAAAAAGGGGGGAGGAAGAGAAAGCCAAAAAGAGAAAAGGAGAGAAAGAAAGAGAAAGGGAGAGAGAGAGGACGGAGTGCAGGTCTCTGGCCTCTGCGACTCGGTCCCCAGGCCGGGCCACTCACCTTGCCGCCGCCGTTGCTGTAGGTGTGAAGCATGTTCTCGGCGCCCTGCTTCACCTTCAGCTCGATGGCCAGCTGCTTCTCCAGCCCCGCCACCAGGCTCACGGTGGCCGACGAGGCCGGGGCACCCGCGCCGGGGGACTGGGGGGCATCTGGGGAAAGGGGGGCAGGGTCGGCACTGCAGGGAGCCTCCGGACTCATGGTTATTCTCATTTTTTTGAGATTTTTTTTTTTTAATATTTATTTCCTTATGTTGCCCTTGTTTTATTGTCGTAGTTCTTATTGTTGTTGATGTCACTGTCGTTGGACAGGACAGAGAGAAATGGAGAGAGGAGGGGAAGACAGAGAGGAGGAGAGAAAGACAGACACCTGCAGACCTGCTTCACCGCCTGGGAAGAGACCCTCCCTGCAGGTGGGGAGCCGGGGGCTCCAACCGAGATCCTTCATCAGTCCTTGCGATCACACACAGTGGACGAGCCCTCAGCCATGAGCTCCCTGCAGTGTGGTGGGGGGGAGGATGCCCCCTTCTGCAGCCCCACACACCCTCTCTCTGGAGGACACCCCCAACCCACAGCCCCAGGATACGCCCAGCCCACACAGCCCAGGGGTGCCCCCTCACAGTACTGGGGTCCCTGACACGGCCATGAGGCCTTCTCCCCCGCTGTAGGGCCCCCAACCCGTCCCCCAGCCCCAGCACCCCATCCTCAAGGTCCCCTGATTCCAGGGGTCATCCCACATCCTAGACCCTCCCCTCTGAGCTCCTCCATCCCCAGGGTCACCCCTCAGAGGCCCCCAACCCGGAGTCCTCCACATCCCCAATCCCTATGCCGGGATCCCACCCCCGGGTCCCCCCACCCTCAGGATCCCACCCATCCCTGGTCCCCCCACCCCAGGGGGAACCGTCCCCCATCTCCAGATCTTCCCAACCTCCAGGTCCCCTCTATACCAGGTCCCCCAACCCCTAGTGGGAACCCTAACCCCTGAGCCCCCCCCACCCCAGGCGCCCCAACCTCTGAATCCCCGACCCCCCCAGCAGGGGGTTCACCTCCGTCCCTGGGACCCAACCCCGGGCCCTCTCCCCCGCCCCGGGTGCCCCTCCATCTCCGGCTCCCCCACCCACTCGGGGTGCAGGGATTCCCTCCACCCTGGGGCCCTGGCCACGCCCCATCATGCCCGCGCAAGCCCCGCCCCCGCCCCCAGGCCCCACCCGACACGCCCCATCATGCCCGCGTAGGCCCCGCCCCCATCCCTGGCCCCGCCCCCGGCCCCGCCCCCGCCGCACCTGTGCGCGCGGGCTCGGGCAGCACCACGTGCGCGTGCAGCTCCTGCAGCTGCTGGTGCAGCAGGTCGAGGCGGCGCGCGGAGCCGCGGAGCAGCCCGTCCACGGGCGCCAGGCTGCGGCCCAGGTCGGTGGCGGCCCGCCGCAGGTTCTCGGCGCCCTCCTTGAGCTTCAGCTCCCGCCGGATCTCGCGCCGCAGCCGCTCCCGCTCCCGCTCCAGCTGCTGCTGCACCCCCGGCGCCGCCAGGTCCGCGCCCGCCAGCCCCAGCTGCTCCAGCAGGGACCGGCCGCGGGGCTCGCTCTGGGGGGTCAGGGGGTCAGCGGGCAGCCCGGCGGGGACCCCCAGACCAGGGAACCCAGGACCAGGGAAGACCAGCGGACCCCCGGACCAGGGAAACCAGGGGACCCCCGGACCAGCGAACCCCAGACCAGGAAACCCAGGACCAGGGGACCCCACCAGACCAGGGGACCTGCGGACCAGGGGACTCCACCAGACCAGGGAACCCCGGACCAGGGGACCCCAGACCAGGGAAACCAGGGGACCCCCGGACCAGCGGACCCCAGACCAGGAAACCCAGGACCAGGGGACCCCACCAGACCAGGGGACCTGCGGACCAGGGGACTCCACCAGACCAGGGAACCCCGGACCAGGGGACCCCAGACCAGGGAAACCAGGGGACCCCCGGACCAGCGGACCCCAGACCAGGAAACCCAGGACCAGGGGACCCCACCAGACCAGGGGACCTGCGGAACAAGGGACTCCACCAGACCAGGGGACCCCCGGACCAGGGGACCAGAGACCAGGGAACCCCACACTAGGGAAGACCAAGGGACCCCCCAGACCAGGGGAACCCTAGACCAAGAACCCCCAGACCAGGAATCCCTCAGACCAGGGGACCCACCAAACCAGAGACCCCCGACCAGGAGACCACCCTAGGCCAGGGGACCCCTGAACCAGGGAACCACCCCCAAACTAGGGAACCCCACCCCCAACGGCATAGAGTGGGCGCAGGGCTCACCTTGGGACGGCAGGGAGTCAGCATGGCACCCCAGGCCACCTCCAAAGCAGGGGACCCCACCCACAAATCAGGGGACCCCACCCCAGCTGCTCCAGCAGGGACCGGTCACAGGGCTCGCTCTGGGGGGGACAGCAAGGTCACCCCAGATTTAGTCCCTGGGAGCCCTGATTCAGGGAGCTGAATCCCCAAACCAGGGGACCCCAGCCCCTGCCCCAGCCAGGGGGTTCACTCTGTGGGGGTCAGGGCAGCTCCCCAAGGTCCAATGCCTGCCAGTCTCAGCTTCTTGGGCCACAGTTGAGGGGTATCCCCAAATCCAGGGACCTCCCCAGTCCCCTATGTCCCTCCTCCTGCCCCCACAAACTTGGGGGTCCCCAACACAAGCCCTGTCTCCCTCCTCCTGCCCCTCCAAAGTCTTAAGCACAGACCCTTTTTTTTTCCCCTTCTGTCTTTCCAAACATACAGAAGCCCCTAAGGTGGCCCCCCTGCCCCACCCCACCCCATCTCCCGACCACTGTCCCCCAAACTTAGGGGGTGCGGGGGTCATGCAAACAAGGAAATATCAAAGGCAAGGCCCCCCTTCTCCCCACAGTAGCGCCCCAAACCCTAGGCCTGCCCCCCTCCCCGAACAGGACTCCTGTTCCTTTTGCTGCACCCCAACATGGGAGCTCTCGAAGGCAGGCCCCATTTTTTCCCCATGTGACCCCCATACTAGGAACTCCCAAAGGACACTTTCAATCCAGAAACCAGGAGGTCCCCCGGACAGGTGTCACCTCCCGGCCCGCCAGCTTCTAAGAGCTCTCCACTGCATCACGCCAAAAATGAGGACTCCACAAGCCCCCCCCCCCCAGCCCAAGCCTTTTGAACAGAAAATGCTGAGCCCTGGGCCCCCACCTCCTCTTCCGAAGCCCAGAAGTCCAGGGGCTCGGGTCTGGGCCACCTGGGTTCCTCCCACCTCATCCCAATGTCCTGGCGTAGGGACCCCCACACCCTGAGTCCCCACCTCTAGCCTGGAGTCTACGGGGGGCTCGGCGGCGTCTGCCATCCTGGGTCCCCGGGGTCCCGGCTGAGGACCCCGCCCTCTTCCTGAACCCGGCCCAGGGCCTCTCCCCACCACTTCCTCTTCTGCAGCTCCCGGCACCCCCTGCGGCTCAGGCCAGCTTGGGGACAAGTGGGGGGGACCCAGGCAGCCCTGGGTGGGGTTAGGGGCAGGGGGCTCCACAGCTGGGCCAGAAAAGAGAGTGCTTCAGGGGCACAGGTGTGGAAGTCAGTCGGGGAGGGGCTGGCACCCCCAGTGTGCACAGCTCGGACCCCCCAGCCCCCACTCCTGAGAATCCACAGCCCAGGCGCACCTGCCCCCCATCTCCGGAGTACTCAGCCTTCCAGCATCCTCCTCCCCTGGGCCAGGGCACAAGCTGGGGTGAGGGCACCCCAACTCCCCCCACCCCAAACAATGCCACCCCCCTCAACCTCCAACTTCTGGCTACAGCTCCTTCAGCTGGAGCGGTGGAGCTGGGCTGCAGGGGTCTCTCTCTATCTCCCCCTCCCTTTCTCCATTTCTCGCAGTCTCTATCCAATAATAATAAACAAAATAATAGAGGCAGAGAGAGACACCACAGTCCCCCATGTGACGTCTGGGCTCCAACCCAGGGCCTCACTCACAGCAAGATATGTGCTCCAAACACGAAGCCTGGACTATCATTATTGTTGTTGTTGTTAGTCATTATTATTATATTTTGGAGAGAGACCAGAGCCCTGCTCAGCTCTGGCTGATGATGGTGCCAGGGATTGAACCTGTGGCCTCAGAGCCTCAGGCAGGAGAGTCTGCCCCCACCCTGAACTCTGAAGCCTACTCCATGCAGCCCCACAAAGATATCTGCCCTGAAGAAGCTGGTCCCTTCTCTCTCTGTCCTTTGAACCCCACTTTTTTCCCGTGACAAAACAAGAGCCCCAAACTCCGGGCTCCCCACAGAGGGCCCAACACCTTCCCCCCAAACCCACACCCCAGCCAGGCCCACCCGGGCCCCAGCAGGCAAACCAAGGAGGACAGCCTGGAGGGGGCAGGCCAGCTTGCACAGGAAAAAGGGAGGGGGAGGGAGAAAGGCAAGGAGTCCAGGCTCTAGGGGTCCCACCTCCTAACCCCAGGGTCACCCCAAGGCCAGCTGGGGTCACCCCTGGAGGCCGACTGGTCCCATCCCCTTTCCCCAGGCTGAGATTTCAATGCCGGGGCGTTCCCGGAATCTGGACAGGACATCCTCCGGACGGACACGGGACAGACGGACGGGAACAGACAGAGGGACAGGGCCCCCCCGGCAGGCAGGCAGGACAAACAGGCACGGGGAGCGGAGCGGAGGAGCGAGGACTGGAAATGGGGCGGGGGGCTTGAAGAGGCTCGAAGCCGGGGTTTGGGGACCCCCAAAATCTGACCTTGTGCGACCGACAGCACCAGATACGCCCAGCTCCACGGCAAGGCCTACAGGCCATCAGCAAGACTGGGGCGGGGGACGCGGGCCACAGGGGGACAGAGGAGGGACGTGGGGGACACAGAAGGCACAGAGGGGTCAGAGGTGACACAGGGGCCAGAGGTGACATGACACAGAGAGGTCACGGGCGAGAGGGAACAGAGGTGGCACAAAGGGGTCAGAGGTGACATGTGACACAGAGGTCACGGGGGACAGGTCAGAGGTGACACAGAGGGGTCAGAGGTGACACAGAAGGGTCAGAGGTGACACAGGGGACAGGTGTAGAACAAGAAGCCGGTCACACAGAGACAACATGGCGAAGCAATGGAGGATTCCACAGACGGTTCAGGGCCCCCCACACCCCCTCCCCGGCCTGAGCTGCCCCCTTGACCCCGCCTGGCGGCCCCAACGCTGCCAGGTCCCCAAGGCGCCACTCGCGGGTGCCCGCTGGGTGCCCCGGCTCTGGGGCTGGGGGGGTGAGGACAGACGGGTGCCGAGCAGGGCGGCCCCTGTTTGCGAGTCACCCCAAGCCCAGGTGGCCTTGTCCGGGGCGGCTTCCTGTCGCCCCAGGTTAACGAGGGGACTCGAGGCCACTTGCGCCAACAGGTGCCAATCAGAGCCTCGTAAACCCGCTTGCTGGGGTGGGGGTGTTTTCCCGGGAGCCCCCTCCCCGCTGGAGCTCAGCACCCCGGGGTGCCAGGCACCAGCCCGCACAGGTGGGGTGCACCTGAGGGGGGAGGGCAACCCCCGGGCACCCCAAGGCAAGCGTTCCTGGGGTGCAGGGGGAGCCCCCCAATGACTCCCAGAAAGGGAGCGAATCTGGGGGAGCAGCAGACGGTGGGGGGCCGCTAATCCGCCAGCTGGGACCCCCCCACCGCTCCCAGCACCCCCCAACCCCAGGGCGAGTCTGGGAAACGGGGCGCCGGGGAAGTAGGGCGCGGGGGGGGGGTACCCCCAATGATTCCCCAAGAAAGGAGGCCATTTGGGGGTGCGGCGGGGGTGGGGGGTGCAGCTCCTCCACCAGCTGGGGTGCCCGCTCCCGGCACCCATGGGTGGGACTAGCAAACGGGGCGCCCATGAAGCGGGGTGCCCCCGGGGGGGGGGTGCCGCTCATCCGCCAGTCGCGGTGCTCGCCTCCCGCAGCCCCGGGGCGGGCCTCGGAAACGGGGGCGGGGGGAATCCCCCCCCATTCATGGAGAACGGGGTGGGGGGTGCAGGCGGGGCGCCCCCACATGATCCCCAAAGTGGGTGCACGGCGGAGAGTGTGGGGGGGCTGCCAAAGCCCGCCCCCTCCCCAGACCCCGGGCGGGTGTAGGAATGGGGAGTCGGGGAGCCCCCTCCCGCCCAGGGGGGGTGCAGGAGGGTGCGGGCTGCCGCAGGTGCGCTTACCTGCACGGCGTCTCCCGCCATGTCCGCCGGGGGAGGGGTCTCCGCGCCGATGGGGGCGGGGCGGGGGCGGCCCGGTGGCCTGTGCGTGGGGCCCCGCCGGCCAGGCCGCGGCTCAGCGCCGTCACGTGACGCCGAGGTCGCCCGCGAGGGGGGGCGGGGCGCAGGGGGCGCGGCTCCCGGCGGCCCCCGGGGCTGCGGGGGGGGTGGGATGGGGGGGGGACCCCGACCGCCAGCCAGCCAGCCGGCCGGACAGACGGCCGCACCCCTCCCTCCTCTTTCCTCCTCCCTCCATCGCTGACTTCCTGCAAGCCCCTGGATCCCCCCCTATCCCTCCCCCAAGAAGAAAAAAAAGGGCGACCCCCTTTCAGCTGCACACAGCCCCCCACCACCAAAACCACAAGGCGGAAGCTGGGGGACCCGCAGCCACTTCTCCCTCCTAAAAAAAAAGAAAAGATTAAGAAGAAATGCGTCCCAGTGTCTGCTATTGCACACTCACAACGCCAAGACCCTTCCGGTCCCGGAGCGCCCCCCCCCCAACAATAAAATAAAAAACACATGGGGACCCCCCCCCCCGCCTTCCCATTGTCGGGATGGTCGGATCCTTAACGCCTTCAGTGGGCGGGAGGGGCTCTGGGGGTCGCCCCCCATTGTTGGGAAATCAGACCCGCCGCCTTCAGATGCCCACGCCTTTTTTTGGGGGGGAGGGACACTGGGGAGGGGGTCCCCCCACTTCCTGGAAACCACATTCGCTCACTCACGACTCGGAGAGGGGGTGCTGGGGAGGGCCCCTTGATTCAGGCCAAGGACCCGAGGACGTGGCGCTAATGCCAGACTGATGGCTTTTCTTGAATGGCACGGACTGACAGACGGACAGTTCTGAGCCCCATTGGGGACCCGGGGGGGGGGTGTGGGGGGAGGTCGAACTTGGGGCCCCGCAGGTGAGCCCCTCAACCAGCCACCTGCCCTGCCGCAGTCCCCCCCCTCATTTTGTCAAAAGAGGGGTTACACCCCTCTCATTCATCGCTCCTGGGGGCTGCAGGCTGGGGAGCAGGGGGAGGGCTGTTCCCTGGAGCTGGCTGGCATCCGCATCCCCCCACCCCCACCCCCTGCTACTCTGGGGGCCCCGAGCCAAACCACGAGTCCCAAGGGTGCAGGCCCGGAGCGCTCCTTGGCGGAGGTGTCTGCTCTGGAGACCCGGGGTGCCCTGGTTACCGCGCCTGTGCGCCTGGCTGGCACACCCAGGGAGACATCCTACCCCACCCCGCTGGCCCCTTACACCTGTCACCAGCCGCCACCCACTGGGTGCACCTGCTGACCCTGACTGGGTGAGGCGCCCCCCCACACACACCCCCTGCCTGACTTGTTTGCCCCACAACAGCCTCAGGGCAGCCTGACTCAGGGCTCATCCTCTCTCTCTGCCCAGATCCATCTATGGCTCCCAGGGACTTTCCAGGAAAGAGCTCAGAGGCCTTGAGCCCACACCCTTTCTATTCTTTCTTTTTTATAAAATGTTAACACTGACAAAAACCAGAGGATAAGAGGGGTACAACTCCACACAGTCCCCACCGCCAGAACTCCGCATCCCATCCCCCTCCCCTGCCTGATGGCTTTCCTGTCCTTTATCCCTCTGGGAGTATGGACCCAAGGTCATTATGGGGTGACCTTGTGCAGAAGGTGGGAGGTCTGGCTTCTGGAATGGCTTCCCCGCTGAACCTGGGCGTTGGCAGGTGGATCCACACTCCCAGCCTGCCTCTCTCTCTCCCTAGTGGGGCAGGGCTCCGGGGAAGCGGGGCTCCAGGACACATGGGTGGGGTCGTCTGTCCTGGGAAGTCAGGTTGGCATCATGGTGGCATCTGAGACCTGGTGGCTGCAAAAGCAGTAAGACAGAAAGCAGAAAACAGGGGCCCGGTGGTGGCGCACCTGGTTGAGCGCACGTTACAATGCGCAAGGACCTGGGTTCGAGCCCCCGGTCTCCACCAGCAGGGGGAAAGCTTCACAAGTGGTGAAGCAGGGCTGCAGGTGTCTCTCTGTCTCTCACTCTCTCTATCCCTCCCTTCCCTCTCGATTTCTGACTGTCTCTATCCAATCAATCAATAAAGATAATAAAATTTAAAAAACAAAATAAAACAAAGCAGAAAACATTGCTGACTAATCATGAACTGAAAGTCAAGAATATTTCAGATCAAGATTTGGGGTCTTTGTTTTGGAAATAGCTAGGAGGTCTATTTTAGGTCTATTCCAAAGGGCCCATGACTGTACTAGTTTTTGCCTGAGTCTGAGCCTGACCTCTGATATGCAGGTGGACCCAGGTTATTGTCTGGGGAGATGATGTCATGGCTGGGAAAAGGGCCAGAAAGCTGGATCAGGGAAGAGAGTAGCTCCCAAATATGGGGAAAGTGTGTAAGTATTGTTGACTGTAAACCCCGTCGATCTGATCTGGGGCCCATATTCAGCACAGGAGCCTGTGTGACCTCTGCATCCCTGTAGGTCTGAGCTCACAGTCTGTGGTCACAGGTAGGAACATTCCAGGCTGCGCTCATTTCAGGACCCATCTTCCCCCAGTGGGAGAGTATGTTGTCCAACCTCCCTTCGGAGGATGGGACATTCTCTACCATTATTGTTGTTGATCCACACTGAGGGCCAGGTCCAACAGGGGCCCACAGATCGGTCCATTATGTTGTTCCTGATGGAGGTGACCAGTGACTGTGGAGAGAGGGACCTGTTAGAGGTCTAGGCCCATCATGTCTGTGTGGGAACCCCAGGACTCCCCGACTAGGGCCCCAGGTGATGGGGTGGCCTGGTAGTGAGTAAAGAGTCATCATTAAAGTGTGCCAGTCCCTGGCCCTGATTCAGCTTTTGAAGTTTTTTTTTTTTTTTTTTTTTTTAATGTTCTTTAATCTTTTCTTTCTTTTTTTTTTTTTTTTTTTGCCTCCAGGGTTATTGCTGGGGCTCTGTGCCTGCACCATGAATCCACTGCTCCTGGAGGCCATTTTTCCCCCTTTTGTTGCCCTTGTTGTGGTAGCCTTGTTGTGGTTATTATTGTTGTTGTTGATGTCGTTGTTGTTGGATAGGACAGAGAGAAATGGAGAGAGGAGGGCAAGACAGAGAGGGGGAGAGAAAGACAGACACCTGCATACCTGCTTCACAGGCTGTGAAGTGAGCCCCATGCAGTTAGGGAGCTGGGGGGCTCGAACCAGGATCCTTACGCGGGTCCTTATGCTTAGCACCACACGCGTTTAACCCATTGCGCTACCACCTGACCCCCTCTTTATTTTTTTTATTTTTATTTTTTTCCCCTGATGGGTGTCTTAGGCCCAGGTCCTAGTCTAGCTGGCTTCTGGCCACAGGTATTACTGGTAATTCTTTTCTTTTTCTTTTTTTTTTATTTAAGAAAGGATTAATTAACAAAACCATAGGGTAGGAGGGGTACAACTCCACACAATTCCCACCACCCAATCTCCATATCCCACCCCCTTTTTTTTTTTTTTTTTAGCACTGCTCAATTCTAGCTTATGGTGGTACAGGGAATTGAACCTGGGACTTGGGAGCCTTAGGCAACGCAGTCTCTTTGCAGAACCATTATGTTATCTACCTCACACTACTTTTATTTGTTTGATTTGTTTATAGTTATTTATTTATTTTCACCTGTGGCCTGCTCAGCTCTGGCTGCTGGTGTTGCTGAGGATTGAACCTGGGACCTCAGAGCCTCAGGCAGGAGGGGTCTTTTGCAGAACCATGATGCTTCTCCCCAGGCCTAATTAATTAATTAATTTACTGGCAAGGGGGCAGGGAGAGAGAGAGAGAATCCAATCATTGCTTTGGCATAAGTTATGATGCCAGGGATCAAACCCAGAGCCCGCCGTGTGGCAGTTCACAATTTTAGTCACCACACCATCTCCTGTGCTACCTAAGAACTGTGTGTATGGGTTGGGGAGACAGCACAGTGGTTCTGAAAAAAAAAAAAAAAGCTTTCCTGCCTGAGGCTCTAAGGTCCCAGGTTCAATCCCCAGCACCACCACCAGGCTGAGCTCAGTAGGACTCTGGTCTCTGTCTCTCTCATTAAAATAAAGAAAATATTTTTTTAAAAATCTCTGTGTGTTTTAGGGGCCAGATGGTGCAAGACCTGGTTAAGCACACATGTCACTTTGCACAAGAGCCCAGGTTCCAGCCTCCCCTGCAGTGGGGTGGAAGCTTCCCAAGTGGTGAATAGAGCTGCAGGCGCTTAGCTTTCTCTCTCTTCCTCCCTCCCTCCTGGTATCCTCCTTCCCTTTCAGTTTCTGTCTCTATGCAAACTAAAGACATAATTGAGCCTGGGGGCAGAGAGCATAATGGTGATACAAAGAGACTTTCATGCCTGAGGCTCTGAAGTCCCAGGTTTAATCCCCACCCCTCCACCATAAACTAGAGCTGAGTAAAAAATAAATAAGTAAATAATAAAAGTAAAGATAATAATAATAATAAGAAGAAGAAGAATTAAAGAGAAAACGGAGCCGGGTGGTGGCTCACCTGGTCATCTTACAGTGCACAAGGACCCTGGGTTCAAGGTCCCGGTCCGTACTTGCAAGGGGAAAGCTTCATGAGTGGTGGAACAGGGCTGCTGGGGTCTCTCTCCCTCTATCTCCTCCTTCCCTCTCAATTTCTGGCTGTTTCTATCCAATAAATAAAGATTAAAAAATTTTTAAAAATATATATTTTATTTATTTTTAATGAGAGTGATACAGAGATATGCCAGAGCACTGCTCAGCTCTGGCTTATGGTGGTGCTGGGGATTAAACCTGGGCCCACAGGAGTCTCAGGCATGAGAGCTGTTTGCATAACCATTATGCTTTCTTCCCAGCTCCGATTAAAAAAAATTTTTTTAAATGTTTAAATATATATTTTTCTTACAGCAGCCCGGGAAGGGGCGCAGCGGCTAAAGCACTGGATTCTTAAGCATGAGGCCCCAAGTTCCAGACCTAACAGCCTAAGTGCCAGAGACACGGCCTGCTTCTCTGTCTCTCCATCTCTCTCTCTCTGTCTCTTCTCTGTTCATCCATTTACGTTTCTATTTATCTGACTACAGCCCTGCTCAGCTCGGGCTGATGGTGACAGAGACGGCAAAGGGGTTCTGCAAAGAGACTCTCCTGCCGGAGTCTTTGAGGACGCAGGTTCAATTCTCAGCACCACCATCAGCCAGAGCCGAGCAGGGCTCTGGGGAAATAATAGTAATAATAATAATGATAATAAAAACAGCATGATGGTTCTGCAAACAGACTCTTCTGCCTGAGTCTCTGAGGCCCCAGGTTCAATCCCCAGCACCACCATCAGCTAAGGCTGAGCAGGGCTCAGGTGTAAATAAATAAATAAATAAGAAAAAGGAAGAAGGAAAAAAAAAAAAAAAAAAGAAATCTTTCCTGTCTTTACCAGGCCAGTGTCACTTGGGGGAGGGAGGATTTTACAAACATCTACCCAGGGTCTTGTAGCCAAGGGCGGCAGCTCCGTGGTAGAGCGCATGCGCACATGCTTTGCTCTGGAGTCCAGGGCCCGGCTGCGGGTTCGATCCCTGACCTTCAGGGGGAAAAAGCTTTGCAAGTGATGAAGCAGGGCTGCAGGTGTCTCTCTGTCACGCCTTCTCTATCACCCCCTTCCCTGTCGATTTCTGGCTGTCTCTATCTAATAAATAAAAGATATATATATATATATATATTTTTTTTTTTTTTAAAGAGGAGAAAGGATGGGGGGAGAAGGAAAAAAAAATGTAAAAAAAAAAAAGTCTTTTCAACTGTGTGATGAAAACAGCGTGGTTTTGTGGTCTGAGCCGGCTCTGATCCAGGCCACGACCCTCAGCTGACCGGAAGGGTAGCTAGCTGGTGACCAGCTCTTCCCACGCTCTGGGGTGGCGGGCAGGGAGTGGCTTCACCCCATTTTGCCCAAAGAGGCTTCCAGGTCGGGGCACCCCCTACAGGACTTTAATCTGTCCTTGCAACGTGTCCACGGCACGCTGGCCGTCACTGCAAGGTCCCAAGCCTCTGGTGTGTTGTGTGTGGGGGGGGGGGCTTTGGGAGACCCCGGGCCTGGAGAAGCCCGGGATGCAACAACCCTTCCTGCCAAACCAGCTCAGCATGCTGGACGCGGGAGCCATACTTTCCAAGGGCGAGGTCGGGGCTAAGGCCCCGCCCCATCCTGGCTTCACTTTGCCAGTACCCAACATGGCGGCACCACTCCCCGCCCCGCCCCGAGGCGATCACGTGGCGCCACGTAGGGTGGGGCCCGCCGTGCAGACGAACCAAGGAGCCCGTTGTAGAGGACACGCCCACTCCCCCCCTCTCCACCAATGGGCGTGCGGCACTGGCGGCGGCGTCCAATCCACGCACGACCCTCCCTTGACGGAAGCATCAGCCGCCCATTGAGAGGCGCCGCCGCGGGACGCGGGAGCCAGGAAGCGCCAGGGCTCGCGTGGCTGTGCACGCAGCCTAGACTCGGCATTCGGCGTCTCTTCCGACAGCACGCGGAGGCGAACGGGGAGGTAGGTTTGCGGCTGGGGCCCGGGCGGCGCGGGGTGGTGTGGCGGGGCCGCGGGACCCACGGAAGTTGCGGCCGAAGTTGGGGGGGGGGGAACCCTTCGGGCGTGGAGAACGAGGAGGAGCGCGGCGGTTGGAGGCGGCCGGCGGCCGTTGGTTGGCAGCGCGCATGCGCGGCGGGGCGGGGGCGGGGCGGTTGGCGGGCGGCGCATGCGCGCTGGGCCCGCCACCCGGAAGTGCTGTCATGGCGGCGCCCGGCCGCTCTGCGGTTTCGGGGGGCCACCCTGCCGGCCCAGGCCGCTTGGGGCAAGTGTGGGGGTGGCTCCTGCGCAGCCCGGGGGGCGCTCGGGGAGGGTCTGAGCCTGCAGACAGGGCCGGCTGCGCCCTCGCGGGGTCGACACGGTCTTTTTCCCTGTTTGCCATCTTCAGCTCCCCGATCTCCCGCTTTGCGTTTGGGGGGGGTCCGGGGCGGGGGGCTTCGGGGTTCGAGATCCAGAGCAGAAACAGCAGGCCAAGTCGACCCCAGGCCGGCGCTTGTGGCCCGGGAGGGGGCGCAGGTCCCGACTTGCATCCCTGGAAGCACATGGGCCGGCCCAAGTGATGGATGCCTGTATTATTATTGTTATTGTTATTACTACTACTACTACTATTGTTTTTATGAGAGCCCTGCTCAGCTCTGGCTGATGGTGGTGCGGGGGATTGAACCTGGGGCTTGGGGGCCTCAGGCACGAGAGTCTCTGCAGAGCCGTGATGCTGTCTCCTTTCCCTCACCCGTCTGGTTCTTTTTCTGTTTCCTCCTGTCTCTCTCTCTCTCATTCAAAATTAAATCTTTTTTTTAAATTTGTTTATTTGTTTTCCCTTTTGTTGCCCTTGTTGTTTATCGTTGTTGTTATTGACGTCGTCGTTGGCTAGGACAGAGAGACATGGAGAGAGGAGGGGAAGACAGAGAGGGGGAGAGACAGACAGACACCCGCAGACCTGCTTCACCGCCCGGGAAGCGACTCCCCTGCAGGTGGGGAGCCGGGGGCTCGAACCGGGACCCACACGCCGGTCCCTGCGCTTTGCGCCACGTGCGCTTGGCCCCCACGCCACCGCCCGACTCCCCAAATTAAATCTTTTAAAGTAAAATTAAAAAAGGAAAAAAAAAAAAAAGGCGAGCAGGGGTAGATAGCATAATGGTTCTGCAAACAGACTCTCATGCCTGAGGCTCCAAAGTCCCAGGTTCAATCCCCAGCTCCACCATTGGGCCAGCGCTGAGCAGGGCTCTGGGGGTCTCACTGGTTAAGAAGAAGAAGAAAAAACAAAATAAAACAAAATAAACGTTGGTGTTTTTGCCCCAAAGTAAATGTTCCCAGCAGGGGCGGGAAGGTGCGGGGCCTGGAACATGGTGGCAGAGGGGGACCTAGAGGGGGGTTGGGTTACGTGACCAAACGAGCATTTTACTGTTGATTGGGACAAGTTAATCCACTCAGAAATGATCCCTTTGGGGGTGGGGCTATAGCATCGTGGTTATGCAAAGAAACTTTCATGCCTGAGGCTCTCAAATGCCAGGTTCAATCCCCCACACCTGCTATAAGCCAGAGCTGAGCAGTGCGCACATCTGGTAAAAAAAGAAAAAAGAAAAGAAAGAAATGGTCCCTTTGGTGCCAGCCTCTCCCATTTGGGTATCCTCTCCTTTCCATTTAAAAAATATATATATATATATTTATTTATTCCCTTTTGTCACTCTTGTTTTATTGTAGTTGTTATTGTCGTTGTTGGATAGGACAGAGAGAAATGGAGAGAGGAGGGGAAGACAGACAGGGGGAGAGAAAGACAGACACCTGCAGACCTGCTTCACCGCCTGGGAAGCGACTCCCCTGCAGGTGGGGAGCCGGGGGGGCTCGAACCAGGATCCTTACGCCGGTCCTTGTGCTTTGCGCCACGTGCACTTAACCCGCTGCGCTGCCGCCCGACTCCCTTTTTTTAAAAATATTTTTATCTATTATTGGATAGAGACAAATTGAGGGAGGGCAGGGAGAGACAGAGACACCGCAGCCCCGCTTCACCACTTGTGAAGTTTTCCCCCTGCAGGTGGGGACCAGGGGGCTTGAACCTGGGTCCGTGTGCCCTGTAGTGTGTGCTTAACCAGGTGCCCACCGCCTCCCTTCCATTTTGTGTATTTGTGGCTGGGGTCACCGGCTGGGGGTGGCGCCCTGTGGGCTACCCTGCCCTCCCCTCCTGCGGTTGTGCTGGGGACTCCTCAGCCCCTCCCCAGATGCTCTCCTGCTGCCTCCTTGGCTTCCAGCTTCTGAACTGGCCCCTGCGTTTTCCTAGGGAAGGCTTTTTCTGTGTGGGGTCTGGTGTGTCCCTCATCTGTCGCGATGCGAGGACCAAGTCAGCGTGGCTTGCCTCCCCACTCCTGTGATTTTTTTTCCCCCTTTTTCTTTCTTTTTAGAGCACTGCTCAGCTCTGGCTGAGGGCCGTGTGGGGACTGAACCTGCAGTTTTGGAGCCTCTGGCATGGGATCTCTTTGCAGAGCCATTATGCTGTCTACCCCTGCCTGCACATGTGACTCTTCTTTTTTCTTTTATTTTTTAGGCCATTTTTCCCCTTTTTTTTTGTTGTTACCCTTGTTGTTGTTGTTATTGCTGTCGTTGTTGTTGGACAGGACAGAGAGAAATGGAGAGAGAAGGGGAAGACGGGGAGAGAAAGACAGACACCTGCAGACCTGCTTCACCTTCTGGGAAGCGACTCCCCTGTAGGTCGGGAGCCGGGGACTCGAACCGGGATCCTTATGCCGGTCCTTGCGCTTTGTGCCACGTGCGCTCAACCCCCTGCGCCACCGCCCGACCCCTGAGACTTTGCTAAAGACTGCTTTGTCTCTGAGAAAGAGCACGGCTCAGCTCCGGTATCTGGCAGTGCTGGGGGTGACCCTAGGCCTCGCTCAGACGTGACTTTTCCCCATTAACCAAAGCTCCGTGCAGCGCCGCCTTTCGGGGTTCCCGGAGTTTGAACCTGGGATCTCCGGGTCCCCGGCATGAGTGCGCCGTCCTGGGTTCCGGGAGGGCGTGAGCTGTCTGCCAGGCCTTCCTGAGCCGCCCTCACATCTTCCGCAGGAGTCCTGACACCACCCGTGGTCGCAGTGGGAAGGCCCAGCCCGCCCGCCGCCTCGCCAGCGCCGTGTCCGCAGCTGTTCTCTGTCCCAGAGGGGTGAGTGGGCATCGCCTTGTGAGCGGCGCGGGTGCGTGCGAGGCAGGTTTGGTCCTTCTCCCCATCTTCCACTCTGTCGACGGGCAGACGAGTAGCGCTGATTTCCTTTCTTTTGTATATTTTTATTTATTATTGGATAGAGAACAGAGAAATTGAGAGAGGAGTGGGAGATAGAGAGGGAGAAAGACAGACAGACACCTGCAGCCCTCCTCCACCATTTGAAAAGCTTTCCCCCTGCAGGTGGGAACCAGGGGCTTGAACCCAGGGCCTTCCTTGCTCACTGTCACCGAGCACTTACCCAGGCGCACCACCACCTGGCCCGCAGGGCTGATTTTCTATCTGCATTTTTGCCTCCAGCCTCTGGTGGTGCCGGGATTGAACCTGGGACCTTGGGTGCCTCCAGGCATGTTAAGACAAGATGGATGTTGTCTCTGCTTGGCCCCAAGAGACCAGTCTGGTTTAGTCTGGAGACTAAAGCATAACAGATAAGCATTCAGCTCTCTCTCTCTCTCTCTGAGCTCTGGATGACGGTGGTGGTGGTGCTGGGCATTGAACCTGGGCCCTCGGAGCCTCGGGGAGTCTGTTTGCAGAAGCTTCCTGCTGTTTCCTCCCACATTCAGCAGCAAGTTCTGGAGAAGAGCTGTCGTTCACACCCTAAGGATTCTCTCTATATAGTTTTAGTTTTAAAAAAATATTTATTTATTCCCTTTTTGTTGCCCTTGTTTTATTGTTGTCTGTCTTTATTGCTGGATAAGACAGAGAGAAATGGAGAGAGGAGGGGAAGACAGAGGGGGAGAGAAAGACAGACACCTGCAGACCTGCTTCACCGCCTGGGAAGCGACTCCCCTGCAGCTGGGGAGCCGGGGGCTCGAACCGGGATCCTGACTCCGGTCCGGTCCTTGCGATTTGTGCCACGTGCGCTTAACCGGCCGCGCTACCGCCCGACTCCCCTGTAGTTTGTTTTATTGCATCACCAGAGCCTTGGTCAGCTCTAGTCTATGGTGGTGCTGGGGATTGAACCTAGGGCCTCGGAGCCTCCGACAGGAATGTTGTTTTATTGTTATTTTGATGAGAGAGCGGGAGGGAGGCCCTGCTGAGCTCTGGCTGATGGCGGTGCTGGGGATGGAACCTGGAACCGGGCCAGGCCTCAGGCGGGGTCTTTGCGGGGAGCCGGAGCCACAGGCCACAGCCCCGGGGTCTCTCTCTCTCCCTGCCGCCCGCAGCACCATGGCGGAGCCGGACGTGGAGAGCGAGCTGCTGGACTACGAGGAGGATGAGGAGCCGCAGGCGCCCCCCGAGAGCACCCCGGCCGCCCCCAAGAAGGACGTGAAAGGCTCCTACGTGTCCATCCACAGCTCGGGCTTCCGCGACTTCCTGCTCAAGCCCGAGCTGCTGCGTGCCATCGTGGACTGCGGCTTCGAGCACCCCTCGGAGGGTGCGTGCCACCCCGCCCCGCCGCCCCTGCCCCCCGCCCCGGGCTGCTCTCTGACCTCTGCCCTCTGCCCTCTCTGCAGTCCAGCACGAGTGCATCCCGCAGGCCATCCTGGGCATGGACGTGCTGTGCCAGGCCAAATCTGGCATGGGCAAGACCGCCGTGTTTGTGCTGGCCACGCTGCAGCAGATCGAGCCGGTCAACGGCCAGGTGAGGGGGCGGGGCCAGCTCCGGGGGCGGGGCCGTGTCTACTGAGCTGTCACTCTTGGCAGGAGGGACTTGGGCTGTGGGCGGGGCCAGCTCCAGGGGGCGGGACTGTGTCTGCGGGCTGGGCGGGGTCAGGTCCAGGGGGCGGGGCCTCTCTGGGAAGGGCCTGGGGTGGGGGCAGCCTGGAAGCCCCTGGAGCCTGGGACGAGTCTCTCCCCTACCCCCCCCCCCCCCCCCCCCCCCGGGGCCTGGGTGTCCATCGGTCTGTCCATCCGTCCAGGTGACCGTGCTGGTGATGTGTCACACGCGGGAGCTGGCCTTCCAGATCAGCAAGGAGTACGAACGCTTCTCCAAGTACATGTCCGGCGTCAAGGTGAGCCCCCTCCAGCAGGCCGGCCGGTGGGGGTTTGGGGGGCCTGGAGCCGCACCCTGAGACCCCGCCTGCCCTCCCGGCCCGCAGGTGTCCGTGTTCTTCGGGGGCCTGTCCATCAAGAAGGACGAGGATGTGCTGCGTCGCCAGTGCCCGCACGTGGTGGTGGGCACCCCGGGCCGCATCCTGGCGCTTGTGCGCAACCGCAGCCTCAACCTGAAGCACGTGAAGCACTTCGTGCTGGATGAGTGCGACAAGATGCTGGAGCAGCTGGGTGCGCGGGGCAGCCCGGGGCGGGGAGCGCATCCACATCGGGCTGGGCAAGATGCGAGAGCAGCTGGGGGTTCGCGGGCGGGCCGTTGTTCGGGAGGGTGGGCCTCCCATCACCCCCTGCGGCTGTCTTCACCCCAGGCCGCCCTCCCAGATGCGCAGGGGTCCCAGCTTGCGGGGGTCCCAGCTCGGGGCCTGGGCTCGGCTGCCCTCTGCGGCGAGTAAGTGGAGGGGCCCTGCCCGCCTGGCCGGCCACTGGGGCTCCCCCTGCCCTGCCGGCTCCGGGTGCTGCAACCCCCACCCCCACCGTGTCCCCCCAGACATGCGGCGGGACGTGCAGGAGATCTTCCGCCTGACGCCGCACGAGAAGCAGTGCATGATGTTCAGCGCCACGCTGAGCAAGGACATCCGGCCGGTGTGCCGCAAGTTCATGCAGGACCCCATGGAAGTGTTTGTGGACGACGAGACCAAGCTGACGCTGCACGGGCTACAGCAGTACTACGTGAAGCTCAAGGACAGCGAGAAGAACCGCAAGCTCTTCGACCTCCTGGACGTGCTGGAGTTTAACCAGGTGCCCGATGACCTTGCTGACACCCAGCTCCTGCCCTCTGTTCCCTGCCCCTGCGGACACCCAGGTCTAGCCCCTGTAGGCACCCAGATCCTGCCTCTGGCCCCCAGCCCTGCAAGCACCCAGCCCTTGACCCCCCTCCCCCCCTCCCTCCCCCAGGTGGTGATCTTCGTGAAGTCGGTGCAGCGCTGCATGGCGCTGGCCCAGCTGCTGGTGGAGCAAAACTTCCCGGCCATCGCCATCCACCGGGGCATGGCCCAGGAGGAGCGGTGAGTGTCCCTCAACGCCCGCGGGGTACCCACTTCCCCAGGCAGCGCCCCGCCTCACATCGCCCCATGCCCCGCCTCTGTCCAGCCTGTCGCGCTACCAGCAGTTCAAGGACTTCCAGAGGCGGATCCTCGTGGCCACCAACCTGTTCGGCCGCGGCATGGACATCGAGCGGGTCAACATCGTCTTCAACTACGACATGCCCGAGGACTCGGACACCTACCTCCACCGCGTGAGTGCCCGCCCCGCCCCTGCCCCTGCCGTCGCCCTCCACGCCTGTTCTTGGGGTTCTGACCCCCTCCCGCCCCATCCCCAGGTGGCCCGTGCCGGCCGCTTCGGCACCAAGGGCCTGGCCATCACGTTCGTGTCCGATGAGGGCGACGCCAAGATCCTCAACGACGTGCAGGATCGCTTCGAGGTGAACGTGGCGGAGCTGCCCGAGGAGATCGACATCTCCACCTACAGTGAGGGCCGGGCCGGTGGCCGGGGGTCGGGCGCCCGTCTGTCCGTCTGTCCGTCCCTGCGGCCTCACTCCCTCCTCCCTCTCTTTCTTTCCAGTCGAGCAGAGCCGGTAACCCCGTGCCACGGCCCAGGACCAGCGCGCCCCACCCCCTCGCCTGTTTTTACTGTTTGAATGCTATAGGTTTTTGTGGAAGAATAAATTTTTATTACAGAAGCACAGTCCCCCGCTGCCTGTCTGTCCCCCACCCCAGAGAGACCAGAGCGCCGCAAACGGGGCACTTTCCCACGTTAGCTAGCGTTCAGTGTGAAGACACAAGATAAACACAGTAACTGACAGCAGACGACTGACAGACAGACAGAACGGGAGGGGCGTGGAGTGGAGCCCTCTGCACCCGCGGGGGCAGGCGGGCTGTGGGCTGTACCGTGAGTCCTGGGAGCACAGTCGGGGCGGGGCCGAACCCCCAGTCTTAGCTTATCTGTGCGGCGGCCAGCCCCTATCTTCAGGCGGGAGCAGCCGTGGGCAGGTCTGTGGCCGCTCCTCTCCCCTGCAGGCCCGGCCCAGGGGCCCCCAACTTGGCAGGTGACGAGGGTGCGAGGCGGGAGGTGGTGCAGAAGCGCAGCGGCCTTCACATGCCGGACTCGGAGGGCCTGTGGACCTGGGGAGGCGGGGCGGTGAGCGGGAGTTGCGGTGGGCCCCGCACCCGCCCGCACCCGCCCTGGGCCTCACCCGCGTCTGAGTCTGGTTCTGGCTGGAGCCGGTGGTGGACGTGGCGAACTCCGAGTACTTGGTGCCCACCAGGCGGCACGCCCACCTGCGGTACTCCTCCCGCACCTGCGGGCGGGCGGGGCAGGGGAGCGGGGTGAGCCGGGCGGGCGGGCGGGGTGGGGGGCGCGGTGAGGGGGCGGGGGCGGCCTCCCACCTTCCTGTTGAGCGCGCAGTGCAGCAGGAAGAGGAAAAGGCCCTGCAGACAGTTGAGCAGCGTGAAGGCGCAGGCCAGCAGGCGGCTGTGCCAGCTCTCGGGCTCGAACAGGAAGAGGCCGAAGCCCCAGGTGCAGCCCAGCACCACCAGCTGCGCCACGGCCGTGACGGTCAGCGCCCTGCGGGAAGGAGCAGCGGCCGCGTGAGGGGACCCCGCGCCCAGCCTCCTCCCGCGCCCCCGACTGCCCCCGGAGCCGCCGGCTCACCGGGCCTTCTTGAGCTTCTTCATGTCGGGGTTGATCTCCGAGAACTTCTGCGCCAGCTTCCACACGGTGACCACGAAGATGACGGCGTTGCCCTGGGCGGGGACACACGCGAGTCGGGGGGTGCGGGGGTGCGGGGTGGCTCGGGGCGGGGCGGGGCGGGGCAGGGGCGGGAGGTGGAGGCCGCTCACCAGCACGATGGCCGTCACGGGGCCCACGAAACTCCAGAGGTAGCCGTCCTCCAGGTTCAGCCAGCAGCTGGGGGCGGACGGGGTGGGGAGGTCAGCCCGGGGGTGCCCGCGGCCTGCGGCCCCCCGGCCCCTGCGCCCCCGCCGCTCACCAGTCCGAGCGGCCGTAGGCCTCGCCGCGGCTCACGGAGGCCGTGACGCCCACGACGAACAGCGGCACGCCGTAGCCCAGCAGCAGCAGCCAGTGCTTGGCCAGCCCCTGGCCGCGGAACACGCGGACCACCAGGAAGTACAGCTCCAGCCCCTCCAGGCTCATCCAGCAGAAGGCGGCCAGGAAGCAGTAATGCAGCAGCCCGGCCACCACGCGGCAGCGCGTCCCCACCTGCGGGGGCGGGGCCACTCAGCGGGGCGGGGCCAGCGCGCCGGCCAATCCCCTGCCTCTGCCCCTGCCGGGCGGGCGGGGCCACTCAGCCAATCCCCAACGAGGGCCTGGGAAGTGGGCGGGGCTGCAGCCTAGATGGGGGGGTGGTGTGTCATCACAGCCAATCAGCTGCGCCTTGGGGCTGGGCCTGGATGGGTGGGCGGGGTCTGGCACCAGATGCCCAAGGGATCCAAAGTTTGGGGCGGGGCCGGGTTCGCCCTATCCGATCACCTGAGGTAAAGGGCGGGGCCGTGCCTACTCCATCCAGTCCCCTGGATGGGCCTCGGGGTGGGCAGGGGCTGAAGTGAGAGTGGGCGGAGTCTGCGCCCCAGCACTCTGATGGGTGGAGCCAAGGCTTGGCTTACTGGGTGGGCGGGGCCATGACCACTCCGTTTCGGCCGCCCGCCGGGGTGGGCGGGGCTGCCGCTCCAGTGGGCGGAGTCAGGGAATGAACTCCACCCCTCCCTCCACTGGGTGGGCGGGGCCACGGCTGGGCGCTGCGCCCAGGTGAGCTTACCTGGCCGCGGCCGTCATTCTCCACGCCCGCCAGGAAGACGGCGGAGCCCACGAAGAGGCAGAGGCAGAGGTGCAGGTGCACGGTGGTGCGGGAGCCCTGGATGGGCCGCACCAGCAGGAAGGTCAGGATGCACAGCAACAGGCAGACGAGCGACAGCCCCAGCCCCACCTTGGTGATGAGCGCCAGCTGCGGGTCCTGGGCACGGGGGCAGGGGCACGGGGACAGGGGTGGGGGCGTGAGCGCGGCGCCCCCCGCCCCGCCCCGCCCCGCCCCAGCCCGGCCCGGCCCGCCGGCTACCTGCACGTCGTAGTGCGCCATGAGCACGGCGAAGCTGCTCAGGTGATGACACCTGCAGGTGGTGCTACTGTCGCTGCCGCCCAGCGTCTCGCAGCCCTCGGTGGCCCAGCCGCCGCCCCTGTCGGGGTCCGCCTTCCAGAAGGCGCACAGCCGCTCCTGCCGCGTCCCGGGCGCGTCCCTCTGCGGGCAGCGGAGGGCGGGCAGGGGGCTGAGCGGGGGGGTGCCGGCCGGGGTGGGCACCGGGCACCGGGGGGCGCGGCTGAGCTGCCCAGCCAATCAACGAGCGGCTTCTAGGAGGTCCCGGCGGGCGCCGCGTGGACTAAGAGTAGGACTCTCACATCTGAGGTCCCGGGTTCGATTCCTGGCATTGCATGTGGGACAGGCCTGGCCTACTTTTCCCTAACATGTACACCAATATCATCTATATATATTCCAATAATATATATTAATTTTTAAAATTTTAGCCAGAGCCCTGCTGAGCTCTGGCTGATGGGGATGCTGGGGATTGAACCTGGGACCTCAGAGCCCCAGGCAGGAGGAGACTGTTTGCAAAACCACTGTGCTGTCTCCCCTGCCTTTATTATTATTATTATTATTTTATTATTTTCCCCAGAGTCCTGCTCAGCTCTGGCTCATGGTGATGCTGGGGATTGAACCCAGGACCTCAGAGCCCCAGGCAGGAGAGTCTGTGCCAGACCATTATGGTATCTGCCCCTGCCCAGGATGTTCCACGTCTCTCTCTCTCTTTATATTTATTTTCCCTTTTGGTGCCCTTTTTTTTTTTTTATTGTTGTTGTAATTATCGTTGTTGTTCTTGATGTCGTTGTTGGCTAGGACAGAGAGAAATGGAGAGAGGAAGGGAAGACAGAGAGGGGGAGAGAAAGACAGACACCTGCAGACCTGCTTCACCGCCTGTCCTATCCAACAACAACAACAATAAAGCAAGGGCAACAAAAGGGAATAAATAAATAAATAAATAAACAGACAACAAGGACAAGGTTCACCTGGGACCAGCAGGTGCAAAGGCTCCACGACATGATTGCAGAAGGAAGAACAGGAGGACAGGGTTCACTGTGGAGTGGGCGCCAGGTTCGACCCCCTTTCTCCTCTCTGCCCACCCGGCGGGGACTCACGTCATGGGCGAAGGCGAAGAGGACGGGCGTGGCGAGTTCCCGTGTGTCCCGGTTGCTCAGAAAGACAGAGTTGACGGCAGAGAGCAGCTTGATCTCGTCCACGCCCCGCACGGGACTCCGGTGGGTCTCCTGAAGGTCCGCTAACTTCCGGCGGTCCAGCTGTAGCTCAGCGCCCTTCACCAACCTGTGCATGCCCCGGCTGGACAACAGGCCGGCCACCGCGGGCTCTGGGGGGCAGGGGGACACACCTGGTGACACTCCCTCCCTCCCTCCAGCCATCCCTTCCCTTCCATCCTTCTTTTTTTTTTTTAAATAAATATTTATTTATTCTCTTTTGTTGCCCTTGTATTTATATTGTTGTAATTACTACTGTTGTTGTTGCTGTTGTTTGGATAGGACAGAGAGAAATGGAGAGAGGAGGGGAAGACAGAGAGAGAGGGGAGGGAAAGACAGACACCTGCAGACCTGCTTCACCGCCTGGGAAGCGACTCCCCTGCAGATGGGGAGCTGGGAGCTCGAACCAGGATCCTCACGCAGGTCCTTGCGCTTTGCGCCACCTGCGCTTATCCCGCTGCGCTACCGCCCGACTCCCTACATCCTTATTCCTTTCCTTCTATTTTGCAGAGCTGGGCTCTCACACATGCACCCTTTGGTATTCAAATCAAGAGATTGTAGAGGGGCTGGGTGGTGTGGTGCACGGGGTTGAGCGTACATGTGACGGTGCACAAGGACCTGGGTTCAAGCCCCTGGGTCCCCACTAGCAGGGAGAAAGCTTTGCGAGCGGTAAAGTAGGTTTCAGGTGCCTCTCACCCCTTTTTAAAAAGATTTTATTTATTTACTCATGAAGATAGAAGGAGAGAGAGAGAGAGAAAGAACCAGACATCGCTCCACTGTATGTACTGCCGGGGATCGAACTAAAGACCTCGTGCTTGAGAGTCTAATGCTTGATGCACTGCGCCACCTCCCGGATCACATTTTATTTACTTATATATGAGAAAGTTAGGAGCTCCCCCCAACCCCGTGGGGCCTCCCATGTGGCACAAGGGCTCAAACCTGTGTCTTCCTGCCCTGTGATGAGCCTCTGTGCCAGCTCCCTCCCAGCCCCTCTTGTCCACCTTCCCAGGTCCCCCAACCCTGCCACCACGGACCCCAGCCCTTACTCGAGTCCCCAGCTGCAGACGCCACGGTCCAGTCCAGGAGCATTTGTGCGTGGCTGTGGCTTAGCGTGACGTTGCCGGATCTCGGCTCCTGGATTTTCAAGGACAGCTCTGGGGGGTGGGGTGGGGTGGGGTGGGGGAGACAGAGGAGAAGTGAGGGGAGCCCTTTGCCCACCCCCTTGTACCCCCACCCGACCCCGGATTCAGGCCTCACCTGTCTGGGAAGGAGACAGGTAGGTGAGGCTTCCTGTAGGCATGGCTGTCGCCAGGTCCCGCAGAGCGGATTCCAGGCCGGACAGCAGGAAGGTGGCCACACGGTAGCGGTCCACCTTGGGCAGGCCCTCCAGGTCCCCGGAGTCTCTCAGAAGCTCGTCCACCGCCCCGATGAGTTTCTAAAGGAGGTGGGGGGGGGCGTCACAGGTGACAGGTGATGCTGTTACCCAAAGCCTGAGCGCACTCCCACACCTGGCCACCAGGGGGCGCGCGAGGGCCACGCAGGTGCCCCCGGCCACGAAGGGGGCGGGGCCTGGAGGCGAGGGATGGATCTGGGGCGGGGCGGAGGCGCACCTGCTCGAGGGCACCTGTTACCACGTGCAAGGACCCGGGTTCGAGCCCCCTGGCCCCGCTACCTGCAGGGGGAAAACTTCACATGTGCTGAAGCAGGGCTACTGGTGTCTCTCTCTGTATTTCCCCCCTTTCCTTCTCAATTTCTCTCTGTCTTTTTTTTTTTTTTTTGTAAAGATTTTATTTATTTAGTAACGAGAAAGATAGGAGGAGAGAGAGAAAGAACCAGATATCAGTCTGGCACATGTGCTACCGGGGATTGAACTCAGGACCTCATGCTTGAGAGTCCAATGCTTGATCCACTGTGCCACCTCCTGGACCACTCTCTGTGTCTTTATCCAACAAATAAACAATGTAAATAAAAAAAGAAGAGAAACATTTTATTCATATATATATTTTAAAGAAAGCCATCTTTTTAAAAATTGAATTTATATATTTATTGGATAGAGACAGAGAGAGGTTGAGAGAGAAAGGGGAGATAGAGAGACACCTGCAGTCCTGCTTCACCACCTGTGAAGCTTCTTCCCCCTTGCAGGTGGGGACCGGAGGCTCGAACCCGGGCCCTTGTGCATTGCAATATGTGCGCTCAACCAGGTGCGCCACCACTCGGCCCTGAAATGTTTATTTTTTTACTGACCTAAACGCAGCGATGTTATCGCTGCTGTGAGCCCTGCTCACACTGGGACACCCCCCCCCACACACACACACACACTTTCCCGGGGTCCCCCGAGACCCGTTCTCACCTTCATGATGCCCTGGACCTTGGACGGCTGGAAATTTCTGCTCAGATCCTGGACTTTCTCAAAGAAGCGGGAGAGATTCTGCAGAGACGGGGGAGGAAGAATCAGAGAGCCACCCCAGCTGGGGGAGGGGGTGCCCCTGCTGGGGCCACTCACCTGGCTCTTGATCCCAGGGGGCGGGGTCCAGGCTGGAAAGGTGACCTCTGCAGGGGACAGGAGAGTGACCCATCAGGGTGACAGTGTCCCTGAGTGTGCTGGGGGCGGGGTGTGTGTGTCTGGGGAGGGGGAGGTACCTTCACAGACGGTGTCAGTCCTGTTGTTCTGGAACCCGGGTTTGAGGGTCCAGCCCGGACGGCAGGTGCAGCGGTAGGAGCCCTGAGCGTTGAGACAGATGGTGGAGTTGTCACACTGGTGCCGCCCTGAGCTGCACTCGTCCAGGTCTGGGGACAGGAGAGAAGGGTCAGGGCCCGCCCAGCGAGGACCAGGCCACGCCCCCTCACGCCCACGCCCACACGGCCACGCCCCTTCCTGTGACACGCCCCCTGGACCGTACCTACGCCAGGCCCCGCCTCCTGAAACCCCGCAGCTTACTATCGGTGCTGCTCTTGAAGACACGCCCCTCCTGACCACACCCACCAGGTTCCTCCACGCACTGGGACACGCCCCCTCCGCCCACTATTGGTCTCCTGAGGACACGCCCCTTCACTTGCCGGGCCGACTCACAAAACCACGCCCACCACAGCCCACAACTGGAGCTTCTCTTGAGGACACGCCCCCTGGTGACCACACCCCATCCATGGCCACGCCCCCTTGTGTCCAAGCGATGGCCAGGTGAGCGCAGGTGAGAGCAGGAAGGTGAACAGGTGAACCCCCCCAGCAATGGGTGCAGGCTATGCGGTGCGCGCGCAGGTGAGCCCCCAGCAGGAGGCGAGAACCCTGAGCTGCCTTCACCCCCCTCTTAGCAATCACTGCGGCCTGGCCACCCCCAGATCTTTTACCATTTCACCTCTGTAATCCTTGCCCCGCCCCAGGGCCCCCCACAAGGTGTTGTCTGCTGGGTGCCCTGAGTATGGGGTCCTGGGGTGGGTGCCCTGTGTGTGGGGGTCCCGGGGGTGGACGCCCTGGGGGTGAGGGTCCCTGGGGTGGGTGCTCTGAGTGTGGGGTCTGGGGTTAGGTGCCCTGAGTGTGGGGGTCCAGGGTCCGAGTCCTGCACCTTCGCACATGGTGGTGTTGGGGCCTTCGGGGGACCCAGGTGCCGGCTTCCAGCCGGGGCGGCAGCGGCACTCGAACCCCCCCACTTTGTTGAGGCAGTGGGTGGAGGGGTGGCAGGGGCGGCGCCCAGATTTACATTCGTCCACATCTGGGGACAGAGGCAGAGGTCACGGCTCCCCGCTGCTCACCCCTAAACCTGCCCCCCAACAGATGAGCATAGTGGGAGCTGGGTCTCCCCAGTGAGGAGTCGGCCACCCCAGGAGGAAAACTGAGTCCCGGGGACCCAGCTTCCTGGCCGAGGGCTCTTGGGTGATCTCTCCGGATGGACAGACGGACGGATGGGCGTGGGCCTGGGGTCCCCCTCCTGGGAGCTGGACGTGACCTCCTCCTTCTGAGGGTGGGGCTGTGGTCCGGGGGCTCAGGGGCTCCACAGCGAGACCCCCAGGGCCTTGAGGAAGGGGGACTTCAGGGGAGGTGTTGCCCGGCATTCTTCGCGGCCCGAGGCGCCCTCCTGGCTGGTCTCCCAGGCAGCAGGGCGGCGTCCGGAGTCCTGGGGGGTCCTGGGTGGGGGTCTCTACCTTTGCAGCTCTTCGGGTCCCCGGGTTCAGGTTCAAAGCCAGGCTGACACCTGCAGACATAGCTCCCGTGGGTGTTGACACAGATCTTGCGGTTCTTACAGATTCCGGGGTTCTTCTTGCATTCCTCCACATCTGCAGGGGAGGCAGGGGAGGGGGAGGGTGTGGCCGCCTCCAGCTGTTGCTGCCTGCCTGCCTGGCAGGCGGGAAGCTTCCAGAAGGCTCCCTGTCTGTTACTGGGAGCTATGCCGTGGGTGGGCCAGCTGTGACCGGAAGCAGCCGCGTCCTCCCTGAGGCCCCACTCACATCATGGGGATCCACACCGAGGATCCCCCCCACACACACCCCCGCCCTGACCCCCAAACACAGAATGGAGCAGGGTGCCCTGGAATCCAGGTGACACCCCAAGACAGAGCTCTCCCATCCACTTCTCAGGGGCACAGATCCAAGGCCATGGCTCGGAGACAGGCAGGGTGAGGGCAGGTGGGCGATGTGGGGGCGTCTCTTTTGAGCCCCCCACAGAAGCCTGGAAAGGCAGCCTTGAATGAGGGCTGGGGGGGTGTCAGGAGAGAAGCAGGGGGTCCCCTCTTCTGGGCCATCAGAGGGCCTTGAAAGCAGGCTTCATCCTTTGTTGCCCGTCCCCCAGAATGCTGAACCCCAACAGGGGGACTCAGGACCAGCTCAGCATGTGTCCCCAGGAACTGAGTCCTCTCCCGAATGAATTCCAAACAGAAGCTTCTTCCTTGCTTCTTTGTGTCCGGCTCTCTCTCTGTGTGTGTGTGTGTGTTGGGGTGTGGGTGGGGGGCGTCCCCCTGCCTCCCTCCCTGAGAGCCGCCCCCCATGGCATGCTGCCTAGCTCCTTCCTTCCTTCCTTCCTTCCTCTGTGCTGTCTGTAGGTCCGGGAGGCAGAGGTTTTGTCCGGCTGGGGTCAAAATGAGACTTCATCCAAGGGGTGCTGTCTTTCTTCCAGAGTTCAAACACGGGGTCCCTCATGGGTTTTGTGTGGCCTGGGTGGGTGGGGGGCTGAGAATAGCACCCCACAGAGGGTGAATTTTGGATTTTGTCTCCCAAAGACATTGAAGATGGTGCTTCCAGTGTGCTTCCGTTCCGTTTTTCTTTCTTTGTTGTGTTTTCTCCAAGTAAGATGTCACAGGGGCTGAGGGACATGGAGACCCGCCCCAGATGTGATCCTCCAATGGGGGGGTGGAGGTCCTGAGTCTTGGGGGGGCAGGGGCAGCTGGGAGGAGCCCAGAGGCCGTGACTGAGTTGCAGGGAGGCATCCCCCTCTGTCACCATGTCGGGGTGTCCACGGGTGACATTCAGCTGGGGAGGTGTGTGTGTAGGGTGTAACGAGGGCCCCGCCAGATCTCATGGTGGACCGAGGTCTCTGGTCAGCCAGATGCTATCATCCACCGCCCCCCCCCCCTGTCTTGTTTGAGGTCCGTGGGGAGGGGGTAGTCCCCGACGTTAACACTTCTTATTTATCCAGTCTCCAGGGTCCCCTTCTCACTCTTGGTCCTGGCCAGTCTCCAACAAAGCCTCCCCTCAGCCCCCCCAAAGTCACAGACACCACCCTGCCCCCCTCCGCCCTTACATTTGTTCAGATTGTCCACTGCACAAGGGCACCACCTCCACCCCCAACACACGCACGCACATGCACACAAACACGCACACAAACACACAAACTGCCACTTGCCAGGAGACCGTGGACACCTCTTCCCAGTCCCCGGGGAGACTGTGTCCAGTGACCCAGGTCACGATGGTGGCGTTCAGAGTCCACCCACAAGCCACCCCCTCGGACCTCCGGACAGGGCCTTCTGGTAATGGGGGAGGCTCCCTTTCCTGCCCCCTGAACTAGGCACCAACCTCTTTTTAAGTCTTCAAGCAAGTCTTTGAGTCTGGGGGTGTCGGAAGTGCCCTCCTTTCTCTGCCTGCTGGTGTTCCCTCTCTGTCGCTCTCTCTCTCATATGCAATTTTATTTATTTTGCCTCCAGGGTTATCGCTGGGGCTCAGTGCCTGCACTACAAATCCACTGCTCCTGGAGGCCATTTTTCCCATTTTGTTGTCCTTGATGTCGTTATTGTTGCCATTGATGTTGTTGGATAGGACAGAGAGAAAAGGAGAGAGGAGGGGAAGACAGAGAGAGGGGAGAGACAGACAGACACCTGCAGACCTGCTTCACCGCCTGGGAAGCGACTCCCCTGCAGGTGGGGAACCGGGGGCTCGAACCGGGATCCTTACGCCGGTCCTTACGCTTTGTGCCACCTGCCTTTAACCCGCTGCACTACCGCCCTGCTCCCGCAACTTTTTTCTATCTCATGAAAACAGATAAGTCTGTAAGAATATAGTCTAGGGGTCAGGCGGTGGTGCACCTGGTTAAGCACTCACATTACAATGCACAAGGAACAGGGTTCAAGCCCCTGGTCCTCACCTGCAGGGGAAAGCTTTGCGAGTGGCGGAGCAGGGCAGTGGGAGTCTCTCTGTCTCTCCCCCTCTGTATTTTCCCTCCCATCTCAATTTCTGTCTCTATCTAAAATAAATAAGTACAAAATAAAATATACCTAAAAAGAATCTAAATAGTGGTCCGGGAGGTGGCGCAGTGGCTAAGGCACTAGACTCTCAAGCGTGAGGTCCCGAGTTCAATCCCCGGCAGTGGATGTGCCAGAGTGATGTCTGGTTCTTTCTCTCTCTCCTATCTTTCTCATGAATAAACAAGTGAAATCTTTTAAAAATAATCTAAATAAATAAATATCTCCACTTCTGGGGGGGGGGCACCTTCTCGAGCGGTGGAGCTCTAAGTGTCTCTCTGTCTCTTCCTTCTCTCTTTTTCTCTCTCTGTCTTTTTTTTTTTTTTTTTTTTTTTTGCCACCAGGGTTATCGCTGGGGCTCGGAGCAACATTGTGAATTCACTGCTCCTGGAGGCTATTTTTTTCCATTTCATTGGACAGGACAGAGAGAACTTTGAGAGAGGAGAGGGAGAGAGAGAGAGAGAGGCAGACAGACAGACACCTGCAGACCTGCTTCACCACTCGTGAAGCTTTCCCCCTGCAGGTGGGGGCTGGGGCCTTGAACCCAGGTCCACTGCTTGTGAAGCGACTCCCCCCACCCCGCAGGTGGGGGGCCGACTCTCGAATCTGGATCCTCGAGCGGGTGGGTCCTTGTACTTAACCGGGTGTGCCAGCACCCAGCCCCGCTCCTCTGTCCCCATCCAATAAATAAACGCTGAGTACATCCGAAGGGTGATGAGACTACTGAACACTGTCATGGTGTCTCACGAGTGGCTGAGGGAATCTGAGGCAGGAGACTGGGACGCTTCTCCGCCTCAGGCTCCGGGCCCCATGGAGGAGGAGACAGGAGACTGGCGAGGGCGCGGAGGCAGGGGGCTCACCTTGACAGGTGTTCTCGCTCTTGTTCCTGAACGTCGTCCCCCCGGATTCCAGCTCGAACCCGGGGATGCATACGCACTGGAAGCCCCCGTCCGTGTTCTCACAGTCTGCATTTGCCCCACACAAGTCTGGCTGGGAGGGTCTACACTCATTGATGTCTGGAACACACAGCACAAAGGGTCAGCCCCAAACGTCCGCGTCTCCACAGGGTGGAGTCCCCCCCATCACAGAATGGGGCCTACAGCTTGACTTGTCTTCCTGAAAAGACTCAGTCTCTGAGGAAAGACTGTGGAGAGGGGGCCAGGCGGGGGCGCACCTAGTTAAGCGCACATAGTTCGAAGTGCAAGGATCTGGGTTCGAGCCCCCAACTCCCCACCTGCACGGGGGTCGCTTCACGAGCGGTGAAGCGGTCTGCAGGTGTCTCTCTTTCTCTCTATCTTCCCCATCTCTCTCAATTTCTCTCTGTCCTGTCCAATAAAATGGGGGAAAAAAGGGAGTCGGGTGGTAGCGCAGCAGGTTAAGTGCAGGTGGCGCAAAGCGCAAGGACCGGCAGAAGGATCCTGGTTCGAGCCCCCGGCTCCCCACCTGCAGGGGAGTCGCTTCCCAGGCGGTGAAGCAGGTCTGCAGGTGTCTGTCTTTCTCTCCCCCTCTCTGTCTTCCCCTCCTCTCTCCATGTCTCTCTGTCCTATCCAACGACAGGGACATCGACAACAATAAGAACTACGACAATAAAACAAGGGCAACAAAAGGAAATATATATATATATATATATATATTGTTTTTAATGGCTCAGCCATGAGGCAAACACATAAGCAGGTCTGACTTACTTAATTGCCATCAGATTTTTTTTTAAAGATCTTATTTATTTATTTATGAGAAAGATAGGAGGAGAGAGCGAAAGAACCAGACATCATTCTGGTCCATGTGCTGCCGGGGATTGAACTCAGGACCTCACGCTTGAGAGTCTGATGCTTTATCCACTGCGCCACCTCCCGGACCACAATAAATATTAAAAAAAAAAAAAAAAGAAAAAGGCCACCAGGAGCAGTGAAGTCCTAGTGATGGCACAGAGCCCCAGAGACAACCCTGGAGGCAAAAAGAAAGAAAATACTGTTTGAGGTTGTTGTGCTGTGGCTCGAGCAAGCTATGCCTGAAGCCCACTCCCCCACCCCGCGGCCCTCCCCCCTGCCTCGCCCCCCCCCCAGACCCCTGTACCGTCACAGTTGTCATTAGGTAAATTGAGGTCAATCTGCCCAGAAAAGGACTGGAAGCCCGGCAGGCAGCGACAGGAGGTGTTGACACAGTGGGAGTTCTGAGGACACCACACCGGACAGTCTGCTGGGAGAGAGACCGGGGTCAGAGACAGAGACACACAGAGACATGGGGCGGGCAGGGCTTCCAGTGGAGGTGGGGAGATGAGGAACCCCCTACCCCCAGTCCCGGCAGACTCACCCTTGGCCTGGGCCCCAGCTTCTGACAGACTCAGAAAGATCCACAGGGCTGGAACAGAAAGAGGGGGTCCCGTCAGAGGGGTTCCCAAGCAGGAAGGACTTGGGGGGTACAAATCAGGGTATGGGGTTTGCACCCCATTATTTCCCCAAAGGGACAGCCTTTGAGCTTCGCCGTGGACCCCCATCTGCTGACTTGGGGGGTGTCAGAGAGGGTTGGGGGGCTCAGCTGGGCAGTGGGGCCCCTCAGTTCTGAGTGACATTCACTCCCAGGACCCCGGCCAGGCCTCCCTGAGACTCAGAGCACGGCATGTCTGGGGGTGCCCGGTCACCCCACCCTAAGTTCACAGCTGCCCCGCCCAGGACAGGTGGGGGCCCAGCTGACATTTCACACCAGGCCTGTGGGCGGGGTGGGGGGCATTGCTCGCCGCGCCCCAACTCCGGGGCAGGCCCGAGGGGATCCCCAAGTCAGGAAGGAAGCGTTCCATGGTGTTTGTCAGAGAGCCGGGCAAGGGAGCAGAGGCAGAACAGAGAGAGAGAGAGGAGAGGCCGGCAGTGACACACCAGGTTAAGTGCATAGGGTACAAAGCGCAAGGCTCCGGGTTCGAGCCCCGGCTCCCCACCTGCAGGGGAGTCGCTTCCCAGGCGGTGAAGCAGGTCTGCAGGTGTCTGTCTTTCTCTCCCCCTCTCTGTCTTCCTCTCCTCTCTCCATGTCTCTCTGTCCTATCCAACAACAACGACATCAATAACAACAATAATAACTACAACAACAATAAAAACAACAAGGAAAGCGCGGTTGGTGGTTGGACACAGAAGGGGGAGCCTGGGGTGGAGGGGGAGCTTCAGCCCCTCCTCATCTGGGTTGAAAGTGTGCCCCTCCCCTAAATCCATGGTGGGGGGTGCTGGAGGGCAGCCGTGAGTCACTTGCGGGGGACGGGGGACGACAAGGAAAAACTGAGTCAGACATCCCAGACAAGTATCTTGGGGTACAGAGAAAAAGAAAAAGAGGGGGTACCGGCTGATGCAGGGAGGCAGCAGCATCCCAGAGGGGGACAAGGACCCTTCCCTACACTCTGTGCCCCCCTCCCTGTTCCTCCACTGTGGTGGCCGCCTTCCTGGCTGGATAAACTGAAGCAGGTGGGGGTCTCTCCCCCTCACGAGTCCCCCAGTCTAAGGATCTTGCTTTTCCTCGCTCCCAGCCACAGGCTGGGTCAGCCCAGCGGGGACAGGCCCCCCCAGTTCCTCTTTGAAGGGCAGACCACACACAGACTTTCTCTGATATGGGGGGGGGTGGCGGTGTTCTTAGAACCCTTGAAAGAGGACAGAGAAGTGAGGGGTCTGTGCATTCAGAGGCTGCAACCAGGGAGCCCACCCCTGCCTCCCCAAATTAAAATTAAAAAGACTGGAAAAAAATAGGATTAAATAAAAGACCTGAGTGGTCCGAGGGCCTCCCCCCCAAATCTTCTGATTCTAGGAGGAGACAAGGGGAGCTGGCTGTCCCCCACCTCCTTCTCTGTCCCCCCAAAAGCTCAGCTGGGGACCCTGGAAGAGACCCAAACAGGAGTCACAGAAAAGCTTCTGAAATCCCGGCAGCTCCCAGCCCATCTGGTTCTAATTGCCCGAGCCCCGAGACGGAGACTCCAGCTGCAGGGGAATCACCCTCCCTGTGGCAGGAGGGAGGGAAGAGGAGGTGGGGTGGACCCCCTCCCCATCCCTGGAGTCCCTCTTCACCCCCCAAGACAGAAAGAAAAGTCAACAACAACAACAACAACAACAGCAACAGAAAAGGAATAATGAGCATGACAGCCAGACTGTGGGCTTTAGTGCTTCAGAAAGATGGGGTGGGGGCAGCTCGGGGAAAATGAAGTGGGGGGGGTCCCCAGTGTCACACCCCCTCTCCCCACTCCCGAGCCCCCACCCCCCCAACCTCTGGACGGACAGAAGAGGGAGGGCTGCCTTGAGCTCAAACTTGTGACAGCGAATCCCCCTCCCCACCCCAGTTCATTCCTTTTTGGGGCTCTCCGATAACTAAACCAGACTGTCACACCCTGGGCGGGGCACTGAGTGTGTGTGTGTGTTCAGGTTGGGGGGGGGGACATCTCCCAGACCAGGTCAAGTTCAAATTTTCACCCCTCCAAAAAAGCCAGGGGCCAGGGCCAGAATCAGGAGCGAAGGGATTGGAGGGTGTCTCCAAGCTGCCAGGCCAGTGGGAAGCTAGCAGAGGTGCTCCCCCCCTGCGGCCCCCAGCTACCTAGCACCCCGTCTTTGAATATTCAAAGCAAATGACTTTTTTGCGGGTGGGGGGGATAGAGATCCAGGCCAACTGTCTGCTGCTGCCTTTGTCCCCCCCATTCCCGCTGGCCGTGACTCAGTTTCAGGGCTGTGACTGTCTCTTGTCCCGGCCATGTGGCTGTCGGCTCAGCTCTGCTGGGGGGATCGGGGAACGGCCACCGGCCACCGTTCCTGGTGGCCACCTTTCCGGGCCTGGGGGATTGAGAAGGAGAGAGAGGGGGGGAAAGGGTGCAAGGCTGCAAGGGGTCCCCGAGTTCTCACCGAGGAAGAAAGGGGGGCCGCGGCAGGTGGGGCACAGCAGGGCGTCCATGGCGGGCCAAGGCGGCCGGGCCCAGGGCAGCTGTGACCGTGTGTGTATGTCCCCGGGCGGGTGCCAGCACAATTATGAAAGAAAGGGGGGGTGACTCTCCCGCCCAGCCCGGCCAGGCCCTCCCCGGAACTGGGGGTGGGGTGGGGTGGGGGGGCAGGCAGAGGCCACAGGAAAGGACCAAAAACATAGACTCCCAGGCGGTGCCTCTCCCTCCCTAACCCCTCTCTCTCTCTCTCTCTCTCTCTCTCTCTCTGTCTCTCTCGTCCATGCAGCTCCAACCTGCTTTTCAGCCTGGACAGGCCATCTGCCAGCACCCCCTCCCCACATTTGGATCCTCTCCCACTACCACCACCCCAAGTCTTACTTGCCAAGTAGGGAAACTGAGGCACAGAGACTGGGTAGAAGCTGGAGGTGTGGTCGGAGGGGTCTTCTATGCATGTCAGGCTGCAAGAAGGGAAATTGGGGACCCTGGGGGTGGGCCGGACCCTGGGTTCAAGTCCCAGCATTGCATGTTCCAGTCATTTTAATTTAATTTAATTTATCCTCTCTTTATTTTATGCCTTAGGGGATGGCATAGTGGGTAAAGTACTGGACTCTCAGGCCTGAGGTCCTGGGTTCAGGCCCCAGCTTCGCAGGGACTAGAGGGAGGCTCTGCTCCTCTCTTTCTGATTAACAAATAAATCTCTAGAAATAATAAATTGTGGTGGGGTGGGGAGACAGCAGAATGCTTCTGTAGAAAAGCTTCTCCTGCCTGAGGCACCGGAGGTCCCAGGTTCAGTCCCAGCACCACCATCAGCCAGAGCTCAGCAAGGCTCTGGGCTCTCTCATAAAATGAAGTTAGAAATAATACGTAGGATTTATTTGGGCCAGGGAGACAGCACAGAGGTTCTGCAATAGACTCTCCTGCCTGAGGCTCTGAGGTCCCAGGTTCAATCCCCAGCACCACCATCAGCCAGAGCTCAGCAGGGCTCTGGGGTCTGACTATCTCTTGCTCTCTCTCTCTCTGTATCTCTCATTGAACTAAATAATATATATATACTAAAAATAACCACATATATGTAAATATATATATATTGCCAGAACATGTACAATTTTACTGCTCCCAGCTGCTTTTTCAATAAGGTAGGTAGATAGATAGATATTTAGATGGATAGACAGACAGATGGATAGATAGACAGACAGACAGACAGACAGACAGATAGATATTTATTTGGATAGACAGATGGGTGGATAGATAGACAGGTAGATAGATAGATAGATGACAGATATTTTGATGGATAGACAGGTAGATAGAGATAGACATGTGGATAGACAGATAAATAGATAGATAGATGATAGATATTTTGATGGATAGACAGACAGATGGATAGATAGGTGGATAGATATTTTGATGGATAGACAGATGGATGGATAGACAGATAGGTGGATAGATAGACAGGTGGATAGATAGATAGGCAGATGGCTAGATAGATAGATAGACAGACAGACAGGTGGATAGATAGGTGTATGGATAGACAGATGGATAGATAGATAAATAGATAGACAGGTGGATAGACAGACAGGTGGATAGATAGGGGGATGGATAGACAGATGGATAGATAGATATAGATAGATAGACAGACATGTGGATAGATAGATAGACAGGTGGATGGATAGACAGATGGATAGATGGATGATAGATTGAATAATAGCAGGTCTTTTCCTGGTGCCACAGTCTCTCCCACATGGAGTCTGGGTTCAGACCTGGGCCATGGGTATGGCAAGGCGAGTCCCATCTGAGCGCCCTCTCTGATCTCCGCTCCAATAGATCTTTACGTATTAAGACAGTGACACCCCCATTACAGGGCACATTCACCAGGCACAAGGACCCGAGTTCAAGCCCCCTGGCTCCCCCCCTGCAGGGGGAAGCTTCCCGAGCGGTAAATCAGGGCTGCAGGTGTCTCTCTCTTGTCTCTCTCCGTCTCTCTTTCCAAAAGGACAGCAGAAAGAGAAAGGGTGAAATAGATAGAACCACTTGGTGAAGGGGGTGGCTGACAGCAGTTCTCTGGGCTGGTACCCCCCCAGCCCCACCCCCGGAATCTTATCTGGGGCCAGTGGGCAAAACTGTTCACCATCAGCCCAAAGTCACATGAGGACAATGGCTTCCTTTTCCAAAAAGTCACATGACCCTTGGACTCTCAGGCCATTGAATACTTCTGAAGTAAAACAAAACAAAAAAATCTTTTCCTTTTTTCCGTGCCATTTCCCCAATCTTGAGCTGCTTTTTGTCCTTCAGAGAGACAGAGACAGAAAGAGGGAGAAGGAGAAAGAGGGAGAAGGAGAGGGGGGTTCCTCCCATGGGGTGTCTGGCTGCGGCCGCCTGGCTGTACTATCTCTCTGACCTTTTAGTTTTTATTAGGTTTTCTCTCTCTCTCTCTCTCTCTCTCTCTCTGCATACAGGGTTATCACTAACTGCATGATGAATCACTGCTCCTGGAGGCCATTTTTTCCATTTTATTGGATAAGACAGAAACTGAGAGAGGAGGGGGAGACAGAGAGGGAGAGAGACCTGCAGACCTGCTTCACCGCCTGTGAAGCGACCCCCCTGCAGGTGGGGAGCCGGGGGCTCGAACCCAGTTCCTTGTGTGGGTCTTATCATTTATTTTTAATTAATTAATTAATTAATATATATATATATATTTTTTTTTTACCAGAACACTGCTGAGCTCTGGCTGATGGTGGTGCAGGGGAATGAATCTGGGACTTTGGAGCCTCAGGCAGGAGTCTCTTTGCAGAACCATGATGCTGTCTACCCCCCTCCATCCTATCTAGTTTATTTATTTGTTTGTTTGTTTATTTTGCTTCCAGGGTTATTGCTGGGGCTCAGTGCCTAAATCACAAATCCACTGCTCTTGGAGGCTATCTTCCCCTGTTGTTGCCTTTGTTGTTTTATCGTTGTTGTGGTTATTATTGTTGTTGTTATTGCTGTTGTTGGCTAGGACAGAGAGAAATGGAGAGAGGAGGGGAAGTCAGAGAGGGGAAGAGACCGGTGTAAGGATCCCGGTTCGAGCCCCTGGCTCCCCACCTGCAGGGGAGTCGCTTCACAAGTGATGAAGCAGGTCTGCAGGTGTCTGTCTTTCTCTCCCTCTCTCTGTCTTCCCCTCCTCTCTCCATTTCTCTCTGTCCTATCCAACAACAACAGTAGCTATAACAATAATAACAACCACAATAAGGGCAACAAAATGGGAAAAATGGCCTCCAGGAGCAGTGGATTCATAGTACTGGCACCGAGCCACAGTGATAACCCTGGAGGCAAAAAAAAAAAAGTCTTTTATTGATGCAGGAGAGAGAGAGAGAGAGAGAGAGAGAGAGACCCAAGCACAGCCACCTCTGGCCCAGTGGGCACTGCACCCACAGCCTCAGGCCTGCAAGCCCTGCGCCCTACCAGCGGGGCTCCCTCCCTAGCTGCTTCCATTTCCTTCTTCTTTTTGTTTTAATTCGGAGACACTAAACAAGAGATAAAAAGAAAGAGAGACAAAGAGAGCAGGAGAGACACAACTATCTCCCAGCCTCCCCCCCGAAAAGATCCTTATTCAGTGGGTAGGAGGCCATGATCACTCAGAGAGGATGAGGGGCTCCCCAGCACCCACACACGCCCGGTCACCCCCCCAGGCCCTGGAGTGCCGGGGGTCCTGGGGGACCGGAAATGTGGACCCCCAGAATGACCCCCCTCCCACAGGGCCCCACAGAAGGGAAGGTTGGAGCCAGGAGAAACTGGGGGGCAGGGTATCCAAGCGGGGGGCCCCGGGGGCCGGGCTGAGCCCCCCTCCACCCCTTCCCCAGCTCAGGACCCTCATGGTCCCCACCTCACACACAGCCCAGGCCCAGGGTCCCCGTCCATATGGAACACTAGGACCCCCGGGCCCCTCGCCTCTCAGCGACTGGCTTCTGCCCCCACTTTCCCTGGACCCCCATGTCCCCCCTGCACGGGCAGAAAGCGGCCGGGCCTGCCCTTGTACCCTGAGTTTGTGGTTCCTCTGCCTGCCGCACCCCCCCAGGAAGTGAGCCTCCCACCTGGTTTCCTGCACCCCAGATGTGAAGGGCAGGACGGGTGCAGCTGCTGCTCCCCCTACAGCCCCCCCAAAGGAGGGACCCCCTCACGCCTGCTGACCTGGTCGTGTAGGGAGCAGGGGCAAGCGGCGGCCACCGAGGGTGGGGTCCCCTGTCTGTGGGGAGGGGGACACCAAGTGCAGGAAGAAGGGCGGGCCAGGGGCTCCCCTGCTCACGTCAGGGCAGAGGATGCCGAGTCTTCAGAGAAAGGGAGGGAGGGAGGGAGGGGGACAGAGAGACAAAGAGAGGAGAGGAGAGAGGGGGAGAGAGAGAGAGAGAGAGAGAGAGAGGAAAGGGAGGAGAGGAGAGAGAGGGGGAGAGGGAGAAAGAGAGAGAGAGGAAAGGGAGGAGAGGGGACAGGGGGAGAGGGAGAAAGAGGGAGAGAAAGGAGAGGGAGAGAAAGGAGAGGGAGAGAAAGGAGAGGGAGAGAAAGGAGAGGGAGAGAAAGGATAGGGAGAAAGAGGAGAGACAGAAGGAGAAAGAGGGAGTAAAGGAAAAGATGAAGAGAGACATGAGAGAGAGAAAGAGAGGGAGAGAGAGGAAAAGAGAGGGAGAGCAGAAGAGAGTGGAAAGAGAGATGGAGAGAGGGCAGGAGAGAGGAGAGAGAGAGACAGGATGAGAGAGGAAAAGAGAGGGAGAGAGGGGGAAAAAGAGAGGGAGAGACAGGGAGAGATACAGGGAGAGAGAGCAGGAGAGAGGGAGAGACAGGGAGAGAGAGAGGGAGAGAGAGCAGGAGAGAGGGAGAGAGAGCAAGAGAGAGGGAGAGAGCAGGAGAGAGGGAGAGACAGAGAGAGA
>NC_080184.1:13782039-13869539 GCF_950295315.1 Erinaceus europaeus | reverse complement strand
ACCAGTGGTGGAGCAGGGGTACAGGTGTCTCTCTGTCTCTCTCCCTCTATCTCCTCCTCCTCTCTCAATTTCTCTCTGTCTCTGTCCAATAAAATGGAAAAAATGGCCTCCAGGAGCAGTGGATTCCGAGTGCAGGCACCAAGCCCCAGAGATGACCCTGGAGGGGAAAGGGAGAGAGAGAGGATAGCATAATGGTCATGCAGACAGACTCTCCTGCCTGAGGCTCTGAGGTCCCAGGTTCAGTCCCCTGCACCACCATCAGCCAGAGCTCAGCAGGGCTCTGGTGAGAGAGGGAGACGGAGAGGGAGAGAGAGGGATTGAACCCAGAGCTTTCAGGCATGCAAGTCTGACCCTCCGTTCACTGAGCTGTCCCCCACTGGGTATTCACTTTTATTTTTTCCTCCAGGGTTATTACTGGGGGCTCGGTGCCTGCACCACGAATCCACTGCTCCTGGAGGCCATTTTCCCCTTTTTGTTGCCCTGGTTGTTTTTATCATTGTGGTTATTATTATCATTGCTTTTGATGTCGCCATTGTTGGATAGGACAGAGAGAAATGGAGAGAGGAGGGGAAGACAGAGAGGGGGAGAGAAAGACAGACACCTGCAGACCTGCTTCACCGCCTGGGAAGCGACTCCCCTGCAGGTGGGGAGCCGGGGGCTCGAACCGGGATCCTTATGTCGGTCCTTGTGCTTTGTGCCATGTGTGCTTAACCCGCTGCGTTACCGCCCGACTCCCTTTCTTTCTATTTTTATTTTGACAGGACATAGAGAATTTGAGAGAGGAGAGGGAGAGGGAGAGAGACAGACACCTGCAGCCCTGCTTCACCACTTGCAAAGCTTCCCCCCTGTAGGTGGGGACTGGGGGCTTGAACCCAGGTCCTTGTGCGCTGTAATGTGTGCGCTTGACCAGCTGCGCCGCCTCCTGGCTCTCTGTATTTCTAATTTTCCCCAGAGTCTTGCTGAGCTCTGGCTGCTGGTGATGCTGGGAATTGAACCCCGGGCCTCAGAGCCTCAGGCAGGAGAGTCTGTTTGCAAAACCACCCTGCTGTCTCCCAGCCCTTTTTAATTTCATTTCAGTTAGTTTGATTTAATTTTTTTTCCACAGAGGGAGAGAGGGAAAGAGAGAGAGGGAAAGAGAGAGAGTGAGAGAGACAGAGGGAGAGAGAGAGACAGAGGGAGAGAGGGAGAGAGAGACAGAGGGAGAGAGAGACAGAGAGAGGGAGAGAGAGACAGAGAGAGGGAGAGAGAGACAGAGAGAGGGAGAGAGAGACAGAGAGGGAGAGAGAGACAGAGAGAGGGAGAGAGACAGAGGGAGAGACAGAGAGAGGGAGAGAGAGACAGAGAGGGAGAGAGACAGAGAGAGAGGGAGAGACAGAGAGGGAGAGACAGAGAGAGGGAGAGAGAGACAGAGAGGGAGAGAGAGACAGAGAGGGAGAGAGAGAGAGGGAGAGAGACAGAGGGAGAGACAGAGAGAGGGAGAGAGAGACAGAGAGAGGGAGAGAGAGAGGGGGAGGGAGAGAGAGAGAGGGAGAGAGACAGAGGGAGAGACAGAGAGAGGGAGAGAGAGACAGAGAGAGGGAGAGAGAGAGGGGGAGGGAGAGAGAGAGGGAGAGAGGGAGACGGCAAGCAGCGTGAGGATCCCAGTTCGAGCCCCCGGCTCCCCACCTGCAGGGGAGTCGCTTCCCAGGCGGTGAAGCAGGTCTGCAGGTGTCTGTCTTTCTCTCCCCATCTCTGTCTTCCCCTCTTCTCTCCATGTCTCTCTGTCCTATCCAACAACGACGACATCAATAACAACAACTACAACAATAAAAAAGCAACAAAAGAGAATAAATAAATAATTTTTAAAAATGTTAAAAAAGAAAAAGTATCAGAGAGGTGACATTTCAAGTGACTGATATATATTTTATATATATTTTTTGGGGGGGAGAAGAGGGCCAGGTGGTGTGCCTGACTGAACACCCCTGTTTTTTTTTTTTTTTTTTTTTTTTTTTGAGGAGGGACAGAGCCTCGGGCTGTGGTGCGGCAACTTCTGGGAGAACACCCCTGTTAACATGCACAGAAACCCGGGTTCGAGCCCTTGGTCCCTGAATGTAGGAGGGAAAGCTTCACAAGTGGTGAAGCAGGGCTGCAGGGCTCTCTCCCTCTCTCTCCCTCTCTCTCCCTCTCTCTCAATTTCTTTCTTTCTTTCTTTTTATTTATTTAATTAATTTTATTTTTGCCTCCAGGGTTATTGCTGGGGCTCGGTGCTTGCACCACGAATCCACTGCTCCTGGAGGCCATTTTTCCCATTTTGTTGCCCTTGTTATTTTTATTGTTGCAGTTAGTATTGTTGTTGTTATTGATGATGTTGTTGTTGGACAGGACAGAGAGACATGGAGAGAGGAGGGGAAGACAGAGAGAGAGGGGGAGAGAAAGACAGACACCTGCAGACCTGCTTCACCGCCTGGGAAGCGACTCCCCTGCAGGTGGGGAGCCGGGGGCTCGAACCGGGATCCTCACACCGGGTCCCTGCGCTTTGTGCCATGTGCGCTTAACCCGCTGCGCCCCCGCCGGACTCCACCTCTCGGTTTCTTTCTATACTATAATATTAAGTAAAGAAAGTGTTAAAATCTATAGAAAGAGTAAGGAAAAGAAAAAAGATAAAGGGAAGAGAGAAAGACAATAAGAAAGTGGTAGAAGGAAAGGAAGAAAAAAGAGGAAGAGAGTTAGAGTCAGAAAAAGAAAGAAAAGAAAGAAAACAGTAAGAAAAGAAATAAAAGGGCAGGGGAAAGAGAAAGGGAAAACAGAGAAATGAAAAGGAAAAAAGAAAGAAGAAAAAAAGACACGGGGGGGGGGATTGGAAGCAGGTGTGAGGGCCTCCCACCCCCCCAAGTGGAAGCCAGAGCAGCCCCCCCCAGCACATAAAGAAATACTATTCAGCCTTGAAAAAGAAGGAAACAGTGTCAGGAGTCGGGGTGGGGGCAGGGCACAGCCTCGGGAACGTTCTGCCCCAGGGACATTCTGCCCGGGGTGGGTGGCGGTTCGAATAATAAAATCATAATGATCGTGAGTAAATCCAGAAGGTCAAGTGCTTTCATGTCCTGGGAGAGGAAGGAAGAAGAGGAGGAGGAAGGGGAGGAGGGGAGGAGGTTTAGGTGCAGCCTAGAGTAGGTCTTGACTTTCAGTTTTTGCAAAGAAAGAGAAACATTGTTTTTTTGAATGTATTTACTTTTACTTTACTTTAAGCAAACCAAGGAGGCTGATTGCACAAAGTGAGAACAGGCTTCCCAGGGCTGCAGTCGGCTGTGCTGTGAGTCTCAGGCTGAGAACTTCTCACAGGGCAGGAAGTGGGTGACACTGGGTGACATACATAAAGTTACGGACGTGAGAGAGGGGACTTGGGGTGCGGCAGCCCTGCCAGAGCCCAGGTGACTTTGGGGAAACAAACAAACAAACAAAAAAGTTTACTAATTGACTGTAATTTAAAAAAAAGTTATGTGGGTTTCAATGAGAGAGAGAGAGAGGGAGAGAGAGAGACCAGGCCCTGCTCAGCTCTGGCTAATGATGATGCTGGGGATTGAACCTGGGACCTCAGAGCCTCAGGCGGGAGAGTCTTTTTTTTTGCAGGTTATTATTATTATTACTATTAGTTTCCTCAGAGCACTGCTCAGCTCTGGCAAATGGTGGTGCTGGGGATTAAATCTAGGACTTCAAAGCCTCAGGCAGGAGAGTCTTTTTAGCAGATTATTATTATTATTATTATTATTATTATTATTATTATCATTATCATTATTATCATTATCATTCCCCCAGAGCCCTGCTCAGCTCTGGCAGACGGTGGTGTTGGGGCTTGAACCCAGGAACCCAGAGCCTCAGGCAGGAGAATCTTTATTTTATTTTTTGCAGAATCATCATGTTGTCTCCCCAGCCCCCTGCCCCCAAGATCATTATTTTTAATTATTTCACTTATTTATTTTGGCAGAGAGGATGGAGAAGGAGGAAAGAGAGAGAGGAGGGGGAGGAAGGCTGGGACGCCTCCCTGTCTGCCTGGATTCCTCCCTCCGTCCCGCGACCATCCCTGACTTCCACATATGGCCGTGTTGGGGGACACCCCCCCAGACTGGTGAGTTCAGGCCCCAGGAATGGGGGTTGGGGGGGGAATCTGGGTCCCCAGAGGAAAGTTTTGGAAAGGAGCCTGAAGGGGTGAGGCTGAGGGAAGAGAGGGAGGAGGAAGTGACTGTCCAGTGCCCTCACCGCCCCCAGGGCTCGTGGTTGGGGGGGGGACTGTAGGAGAACCCCGGAACACCCCCTCTGCCTGTCTCTGTCCATCCAGCTTTGTCTTTTAAAAAAGTATTATTATTGCGGCCAGGTGGTGGCACACCTGGTTAAGCGCACACATCACAGTGTACAAGGATGTGGGTTCAAGTCCCTGGTCCCCACCTGCAGGGGGAAAGCTTCTCTCTCTCTCTCTTCCATACTATTTCCCCCTCCCCTCACAATTTCTCTCTGTCTCTATTCAAAATAAATAAATAAAGATAAAAATTATTATTATTATTACCTGCATCATGAATCCACTGCTCCTGGAGGCCTTTTTCCTCCCTTTGGTTGCCCTTGTTGCTGTAGCCTTGTTGTGTTTATTATTGTTGTTGTTGGATAGGCCAGAGAGAAATGGAGAGAGGAGGGGAAGACAGACAGAGGGAGAGAAAGACAGACACCTGCAGACCTGCTTCGCTGCCTAGGAAGCGACTCCCCTGCAGGTGGGGAGCCGGGGCTGGAACTGGGATTCTTATGCCGGTCCCCACTAAATTTTTAAAAAATTATCTTTATTTATTGGATAGAGACAGCCAGAAATTGAGAAGCAGGGGTCGGGCGGTGGCGCAGCGGGTTAAGCGCAGGTGGCACAAAGCACAAGGACCGGCGTAAGGATCCCGGCTCGAGCCCCCGGCTCCCCACCTGCAGGGGAGTCGCTTCCCAGGCGGTGAAGCAGGTCTGCAGGTGTCTGTCTTTCTCTCCCCCTCTCTCTCTGTCTTCCCCTCCTCTCTCCATGTCTCTCTTTCCTAGCCAACAACGACGACATCAATAACTACAACAATAATAATAACTACAACAATAAAACAAGGGCAGCAAAAGGGAAAATAAATAAATAAAATATTTTAAAAACTTTATTAAAAAAAAGATTGATTTCACATGTTGTGAGAGTAAGACAGAGGCGGCACCACCCTGTTGGTATGCATGAGACCCCTTGTGTTTCCTTTGGTTTAAATCCCCCCTGCTTAACACTATTCTATTTACATAACCACTTCATTCTATTTACATAACCACTTCATTCTATTTACATAGCCGCCGTTAACAAGTTCCACCCTCCCTCCAGGGCATTGGTGGTTCAGTGATAGGATTCTCGCCTAATCTGCCCCCTCTTTGTCACACTCTGATTTTCACCAGTCACTTTTCTCTCCACCCTCTCTATGTCACATCCTGTTTCCACCCTACTTGACGAGTATATATAAAGACAGCATTGTGAGTTTTACGGTCCTGTACCTTGAGTTTAGCTCAGCTCGTCTTAGATTGTGCTGCGTCCTGCATGAATAAAGAGATACTGCCTACAGCCCAGCCATGAGTCCCTGGTCGTCTGTTACCCGCCCATGAAGCCAGCCCGTCAAAAACAACACCACCCCAGTACAGATGGGGCCAAGGATCAACCCGGAGCCTCAGGCCCGAGAGTCCTGCGCCCTGTCTGCTGAGCTCTCTCCCCTATCTCAGTGTCTGCTCTTCGGGGCTCGTTTGTGGCTCCCTGCTCAGTGACGAGTGGGCCGTGGAGGAGGCGAGATCAAAGGTTCACTTTCATTTTTTAATTTATAATTGAATTGAATCGGATCTGATATATATATATATATATATATATATATATATATATATATATATATATATAGGTTCTGTTCTAGGAAAGAACTCACTCACTTTGCCAGAATTCCTTCTGACATTGATTCTGTTTCTTTCCCGCCCTGGAGGTTTATTCTTTTATTAATGAGAGAGAGAGAGAGGGAGGGCGAGAGGGAGGACGAGAGAGAGAGAGAGAGAGAGAGAGAAGTGGGGAGAGAGATCAGAGCCCTGCTGAGCTCTGGCTGATGGTGGTGCTGGGGATTGAACCTGGCGCCTCAGAGCCTCAGACAGAAGAATCTGTTTGAGGAACCACTGTGCTGTCTCCGAAGCCCCCCTCCCTCCCTCCCTCCCTCCCTTCCTTCTTTCCTTCCATTCTCTTTTTCATTCCTTTCTTTCACCCTCTCTCCTTCCTTGCTTTCTCTATCTTTTCTCTCTCTCTTTCTCCTTCTTTCTTTCTTCCCCTCCTCTCTCTTTTTTTCTTTCTTTTTCTCCCTTTCCTTTCATTCTCTCTCTTCTCTCTCTCTCCTCTGCTTCCCTAGCCCTAATTTTTTAATTTTATACCCTTGGGGGCAGGGGGATAGATGAGACAGAGAAAGAGACAGGAGAGCGAGCGAGAGAGAGAGAGCAAGCGAGTGCCCAGCCTCCTCTCCCACACCACCCATGTGCTTTAATGTAAGTGCTGGGCTCGAACCCAGGGCCCCTTCCTCTGTGGCAAACACTAGATCCACCCACTGAGAAGCCCCCCGTCCCTCCCTCTTATTAGTGTTCTTCCTCTCCCTCTCCATATTCTTTCTTTTTCTTCCTTCCTTTCTTTCTCTCTCTCTCTCTTTCTTTCTTCTTCCTCTCCTTCCTTCTTCTTTCTTTCTTCTTCTTCTTCTCCTTCTCCACCTCCTTCTTTTCCTTCTCCTTCTTCTCCTTCCTGTCCTCCTCCTCCTTGTGCTTCTTCCTCTCTTTCTCCTTCTCTTTCTTCTGATTCCTTTCTGGGAATGACTTCCTCCCGTCCTCCCTCCCTCCCTTCCTCCCGTCCTCCCTCCCTCCCTCCCTCCCTCCCTTCCTCCCTTCCTCCCGTCCTCCCTCCCTCCCTTCCTTCCTTCTGCAGCGGGGGCTGAACAGCGCAGTCATCCCATTAAATCCCCGGCCCCCAGCTCCCTCCCGTCCCTCCTGCCGAGGCCCCGGTAGCCCTGGGCTGTGTGGGGTGATAATTTCCCTCATTCCAGTGCAGGGAAGGACCCATCCTTCTTGGCGAGACCCCAGCAGGCTGTCGCCCTGCCACCCACCCTCGAGGGGCCTTACCGGGGGTCCCCATCGCCACCCCGCCCTCCGTCCCGGGACCCCCTCCATCCCCCATCCCCATCCCCACTGCCCCTGGCGAAAGGTCCTTTGAGGTCCCGGGTTCAAGTCTCAACATCGCAGGTGACGCCCTGCCGCTCTGTGTCTGTCTGTCTCTCCAGCACAGAAGTGAGATCCGGGGTTCGTCCCCGTCGGGACAACCTGCAAGGACAGACAGACGGGGACGCGGAGCCTCTGAGCACCTGGATCCAGCCCAGCCTGAAGCCAGCACTCCCCCTCCCCCTGGCCCACGGAGTCTTTTGATTTTTTTGATTTTTGATGTATTTATTTTTTCCAAAGCCAGTTTGGGGCTGCATTTTCTTCTAGCTATGGGCACTGGGTTGGATACACGTTACCAGGTGCAAGGACCTGGGTTCGAGCCCCCGGGTCCCCACCTGCTGGTAGGGGAAGCTTTGCGAGCGGTGAAGCAGGGCTGCAGGTGTCTCTCTGTCTCTCTCCCTAACGGTCTCAATTGCTGGCTGTCTCTATTGATTGAATAAAGATAATCAACAATTTTTTTAAAAAGACTTTAAAAAAGAAATCAATATTATTAACTCACTCATACAAAAAATATTTTTAAAGACTACATAAATATAATCAATTCTCTCTCTCTCCCCCTAGGTTCTCACATCCTTAGGCCACTTTTTTTTTAAATGTAGATAGAAAGACAGAGATAGAAAGAGACAGACAGGGGTCGGGCGGTAGCGCAGCGGGTTAAGCGCAGGTGGCGCAAAGCGCAGGGACCCGCGTAAGGATCCCGGTTCGAGCTTCCGGCTCCCCACCTGCAGGGGAGTCGCTTCACAGGCGGTGAATGAAGCAGGTCTGCAGGTGTCTGTCTTTCTCTCCCCCTCTCTGTCTTCCCCTCCTCTCTCCATTTCTCTCTGTCCTGTCCAACGACAGCAGCAGCAGCAACAACAACAACAACAATAATAATAACCACAGCAAATATAAAACAAGGGCAACAAAAGGGGAAAAAAATGGCCTCCAGGAGCAGTGGATTCATGGTGCAGGCACCAAGCCCTGGCAATAACCCTGGAAGCAAAAAAAAAAAAAAAAAAAGAAAGAAAAAGAAAGAGATGACAGACAGAGATACCCCAGCCTCAGAGCTTCCTCTGTTGCTGCAGCCCCTCCCAGGTGGCATCAGGGATCGAACCCTGATCGTGCTCACCTCAAGGCGGGCACCCCACCCACCCAGGGAGATATCTCCCCGTCTCCCCCATCTCTCTCTCCCTCCCTCCTTCCCTGTCTTGTCTCCTATGGAGCCCTTCGTCCACTATGAACCTCTGCCTCTCTGTGCCTCAGTTTCCCCATATTGTGAAGCTCGGGGTGTGGGGTACCTCAGATGCCCTCTCTCTCTCTCTCTCTTTCTCTCTCTCTCCCTCCTGCCCTAGTCTCTGAAAGGACAAGTAGGGTGGGGCAGGCTGCCATTGCAATGTTCAGGAAGGGAGTAGCTCTGGAGGACTTCCTGGAGGTGGTGATGTTTGTTTTTTCTTTTCCTTTTCTTTCCTTTTGCTGCCAGAGTTTTCCCAAACATCAAGTGGGGTATGAGTGTGAGTGTGTGTGTGTGGGGGGGTGGGTGGGTAGCCAGATGGTCGGAGGGAACACGTTGAGGAGGGGCTGCTGTGGGCAAGTCCAGAATGTCAGCCTCCCCACCACGGGGCCCTGACTCCTCCCAGCCCTGGTCACAAAGGCTGTGCCCTCATTTAATAGATTCAAAAAAATAATAATAACCCTGAGGTTCCAAACAGCCCCCCCCAAAAAAAAACAAACCCAGGAGCCTCAACTTCTCCAGATGCCCCCCCCACCAGGCCCTCCCCTGCCAGGGGGGACAGTGTCCAAGGATCTCCAGGCCTCACCAGCGGGGACACCAAATTCCCAAAGAGAACCTGCAGCTGGCCCCCTCTTTCAGGAAGTCTTCCAGGCTTTCTCCAGCTCCCCAGAAACCACCTCATTCATTCTCATTTGAATTCAGACCTTGAAAGGGGGAGGGGGTGATTTTGGGAGGACAGAATGGGGCCGGGAGGGGGGTTCAGACTCCTCACACAAGCACCCCAACTCACCCTACACCTTCTTCCAGCAGGGGAACTCCTTAATTCCGGACTTACCCTAATTCTTAAGAGATTTATTTATTAATATGAGATAAATAATTAAGTTATTTATGAATATGAGAGAGAGAGAGAAAAAGAGAGATGGAGAGAGAGAGAGAAGCAGAGCCTCCCTCTGGCATGGGACATGCCAGGATTGAACCTGGGACCTCTCAGGCCTGAAAGTCCAAAGCTTAACCCCCTGCACCCCCTCCATTTCATGGTGTTTTCTGAGGGGGAAGCAGCTGGCATAGAAAGAACCCCAAGATGTGGGGGGTTCACTCTGCACCCACTGACCCCAGATCAGGACCCTCTGCAGAACTGTCTGCACCCAGCACACAGCAACCCAGGGGGACCCCAGAGCCTGGGCCCATGACCCCTCAGTCACACTCACTCCTGGGTTCATATAACAAAATGGGGTATGAAGGTGCTGTGCAGGATGCTCCCTGGGTGCTGTGCAGGGTGCTGAGAGAGGAGAGACCCCACAGCCCTGCCCACCCTCCATGGGCTCCCTGGGTGCTGTGCATGGTGCTGAGAGAGGAGAGACCCCACAGCCCTGCCCACCCTCCATGGGGCTCCCTGGGTGCTGTCCATGGTGCTGAGAGAGGAGAGACCCCACAGCCCTGCCCACCCTCCATGGGCTCCCTGGGTGCTGTGCCTGGTGCTGAGAGGGAAGAGACCCCACAGCCCTGCCCACCCTCCATGGGGATCCCCAGGTGCTGTGCAGGGTGCTCCCCGGGTGCTGTGCGTGGATACACTTCTTATATCCCCCAGAGCCACAAGGTCACCGAGGTGTGTCTGCTGTGACCCCGCCAGCTCCTCAAACCCAGGACCGAGAAATTGGGGGGGTCCATCGAGGTCTGGGGGGCAGTGGGGGGTAGACAGGGCCAAGGTGAACTGGCAGCGTAGACGGCCAAGGCGGGTTTCGTCCCGGGCGCTGCTGCGGGTTACGGTGGTCGGGGTCCCCCTGCTTTACCAGGACTCGGCGAGCCCCGACCCCCAGCCCCGCCAACTCCCCGCGACCCACTTTCTCGGCGGCGGCTGCAGCGCCGCGCGTGGCCGGCAGGTGGCGCGCGCTCTCCGCGCTGAAGATCTGGCCGCGCGGCGCCGCCCCCAGCCCTGAACTTGAGCCCCAAGCCCCCAGACCCAACGTGGGGCCCACCTCCACCCTCCATGGGCTCCCTGGGTGCTGTGCATGGTGCTGAGAGAGGAGACACCCCACAGCCCTGCCCACCCTCCATGGGGCTCCCGGGTGCTGTGCCTGGTGCTGAGAGAGGAGAGACCCCACAGCCCTGCCCACCCTCCATGGGCTCCCTGGGTGCTGTGCCTGGTGCTGAGAGAGGAGAGACCCCACAGCCCTGCCCACCCTCCATGGGCTCCCTGGGTGCTGTGCCTGGTGCTGAGAGAGGAGAGACCCCACAGCCCTGCCCACCCTCCATGGGGCTCCCTGGGTGCTGTGCCTGGTGCTGAGAGAGGAGAGACCCACAGCCCTGCCCACCCTCCATGGGCTCCCTGGGTGCTGTCCATGGTGCTGAGAGAGGAGAGACCCCACAGCCCTGCCCACCCTCCATGGGCTCCCTGGGTGCTGTGCATGGTGCTGAGAGAGGAGAGACCCCACCCTCCATGGGCTCCCTGGGTGCTGTGCCTGGTGCTGAGAGAGGAGAGACCCCACAGCCCTGCCCACCCTCCATGGGGCTCCCTGGGTGCTGTGCCTGGTGCTGAGAGAGGAGAGACCCACAGCCCTGCCCACCCTCCATGGGCTCCCTGGGTGCTGTCCATGGTGCTGAGAGAGGAGAGACCCCACAGCCCTGCCCACCCTCCATGGGCTCCCTGGGTGCTGTCCATGGTGCTGAGAGAGGAGAGACCCCACAGCCCTGCCCACCCTCCATGGGCTCCCTGGGTGCTGTGCATGGTGCTGAGAGAGGAGAGACCCCACAGCCCTGCCCACCCTCCATGGGGCTCCCTGGGTGCTGTCCATGGTGCTGAGAGAGGAGAGACCCCACAGCCCTGCCCACCCTCCATGGGCTCCCTGGGTGCTGTCCATGGTGCTGAGAGAGGAGAGACCCCACAGCCCTGCCCACCCTCCATGGGCTCCCTGGGTGCTGTGCCTGGTGCTGAGAGAGGAGAGACCCACAGCCCTGCCCACCCTCCATGGGGCTCCCTGGGTGCTGTCCATGGTGCTGAGAGAGGAGAGACCCCACAGTCCTGCCCACCGTCCATGGGCTCCCTGGGTGCTGTGCAGGGTGCTGAGAGAGGAGAGACCCACAGCCCTGCCCACCCTCCATGGGGCTCCCTGGGTGCTGTCCATGGTGCTGAGAGAGGAGAGACCCCACAGCCCTGCCCACCCTCCATGGGCTCCCTGGGTGCTGTGCCTGGTGCTGAGAGAGGAGAGACCCCATAGCCCTGCCCACCCTCCATGGGCTTCCTGGGTGCTGTGCAGGGTGCTCCCAAGTAGGGAAAGGGAGAGAGAAACCAAAGCATCACTAAACTCTGACACATGAGGTGATGGGGCCTCAAACTTGGAGCGACTCCCCTGCAGGTGGGGGACTGGGGGCTCGACCCGGGATCCTTACGTCGGTCCTTGTGCTTTGCACCACCTGTGCTTAACTCACTGCACTACTGCCTAGTCTCACCCATTTCTTTTCTTTCTTTCTTTCTTTCTTTCTCTTTCTTCCTTCCTTTCTTTCTTTTTAAAAAGATTTTATTTTTTATTCATGAGAAATGACAGGAAAGAGAGAAAGAACCAGACCTCACTCTGGTACGTGTGCTGCCACCTCATGCTTAAGAGTCCAAAGCCTTATCCACTGCGCCACCTCCTGGACCACTCTTTCTTTTTCTTCCTCCCTCCCTCCCTTCCTTCCTTCCTTCCTTCCTTCCTTCTTCTAGCTCTCTTTCTTTCTTTCTATCCGTCATTGTCTTTGATAAGACAGAAAAACTGAGGAGGCATGGGGAGACAGAGAGGCAGAGAGACCCCTGCAGCCCTGCTTCACCACTTGAGAGGCTTCTCCCCTGCAGGTGGATCAAACCCGGGTCCTCGCGTGTTGTTGTTACATGTGCCCTCTACCAGGAGCTCCGCCACTGGCCTCTGTCGCCTCTCCTCCCCCCCTTCCCTCTCAATTGGTCTCTGTCTTTATCCAATACATAATTTGAAAATTTTGGTGGAACCGGGGCTTCACACGTGTTTTCCCCAGATCCCCATGAGATAAGACTTTATTCAAAGAGGGAGAGAAAGAGAAAGAAGAGGAAACGAACAGCACATCGCAGGAGCTTCCCCAGGCACTGAAGTGCCCTCCATATGGCGTCAGGGTTCCTACCTTCCCCCTTTCACGGAAGCTACCGGGAGCCCTGGGGAAAGCGGGGGCTGGGAACTCAGAGGCCAGGATCCGGTGGGCCTGCGTGCCTGCGGGGAAGGGTCTGGGCACCCGAGGCTCCCGGTGGTGGTGGGGGTCCCCCCTTGGGGGGCTGGGGGCTCGGCTGGCGGGAAGGGGCCGGGCTGCCGGGCGGAGAAGGAGCCAAGGCGTCTGCCATCGACCGCTCTCGGCCGGGCAGCCCAACCTCACGGGGATGGGGGCACGGCGGGGGCTCCCTTCTCCTAAAGTGGAGGGTCCAGGGCACCCACCTCCCCCATGACCCCCAACTCGGGGTGGGGGCCGGGGCCCCAGGACTGTTCCAGCCCCCTCCCCCCAGTACTGGGCTGCGCTGAGTCTCCATGGGAGAGGTGAGGGGCTTCCAGGAAGGCAGGGAGACAGACTCTCTCCCTCTTCCCCTCTCTCTCTCTCTCTTTCTGACTTTCTTCTTTTCTTGGAATCAACAGGATCTCAAACATGAGAGATTTCGCTGTCTTGGGGACAGCTTTTCCAGAGAAGGGAAAGAGACAGAGATACAGAGATGGAGAGAGAAGGAGACAGTTATGGCAAGAGAGAAGGAGAGGGGAATGGAGAGATGGGGAGAGATATGGAGAAGAGGGACAGAGAGAAAGAAAGACAGAGACAGCCGCCGTGGAGAGGGTGCAGTGGATAAAGCACTAGACTCTCAGGTATGGGGTCCAGGGTGCGATCCCTGGCATGACATGTGCCAGTGGGGTATCTCTCTCTTCCTCCCTCTCTCCTTTCTTTATTTCCCTCTCTTTTTCTTTCTCTCTCCCTCTTTCTCCCCCTCCCCCTCCCTCTCTTTCTCTCTTTCCCTCTCTCCCTCTCTTTCTCTCTTTCCCTACTTCCTCTTTCTTTCCCTCTCTTTCTCCCTCTCCAACTCTCCCTCTCTCTTTCCTTCTCTCTTTCTTCCCCCTCTCTCCCCTCTTTCTACTCTCTCTTTCTCTTCCTCTTCTCTTTCTTTTTCCTTCTCTCTCCCCTCTTTCTCCCCCTCTTTCCCCCTTTCTCTCCCTCTTTCCCTCTCTTTCCTTCTCTCTCTCCCCCTCTTTCTCTCTCTTTCTCCCCCTTCTCTCCCCTCTCTTCCTCTCTCTCCCCCCTCTCCATTCCCCCCCTTTCTCTCCCTCTCTTTCTTGTTAATAAGTAAATATTCCAGAGACGTGTCTAGACTTGGACACCATGCCCCTCTGCAGGCTGCCCCCAGGCCCTGACGATGGCTCTGGTTCCCGCCAACCTGCCTCTCGGCCCAAAACCTCAGTGACAGCAGAGTCACGCACACACGCACACACACACACACACGCACACACACACACACACACACACACACGCACACACACACACACACACACACACGTGTCCCCCAACCCCCGGACTCCGTCTCCAGGTCAGCTGGCGGGGCTTTAAAAGCTCGTTCATGGGAGTAGGGCAGTAGCGCAGTGGGTTAAGCGCAGGTGGCACAAAGCGCAAGGACCGGCGTAAGGATCCTGGTTCGAGCCCCCGGCTCCCCACCTGCAGGGGAGTCGCTTCCCAGGCAGTGAAGCAGGTCTGCAGGTGTCTGTCTTTCTCTCCTCCTCTCTGTCTTCCCCTCCTCTCTCCATGTCTCTCTGTCCTAGCCAACAACGACGACATCAACTACAGCAATAAAAACAATAAGGGCAACAAAAGGGAATAAATAAAGAAAATAAAATATTTTTTTAAAAAAGCTCGTTTACACCCGGCATCCTTTCGAGAGAGACAGAGACAGAGACCACAGCCCTGACGCTTCCTCCAGTGTGATGGGGGCCGGGCTCGAACCTGGGCCGTGCGCACGGTATAGCAACACACTGTCCAGGGGAGCTGTCCCCCAGCCCTGCACTCGAGCCCCCTTTCTTACGTATTTATTTATTTATTTTTAAATTTTCAAAAATATTTTTATTTATTTATTTATTTATCCCCTTTTGTTGCCCTTGTTGTTTTATTGTTGTAGTTATTGTTGTCGTCGTTGTTGGATAGGACAGAGAGACACGGAGAGAGGAGGGGGAGACAGAGGGGGAGAGAAAGACAGACACCTGCAGACCTGCTTCACCGCCTGGGAAGCGACTCCCCTGCAGGTGGGGAGCCAGGGGCTTGAACCGGGATCCTTATGCCGGTCCTTGCACTTTTCTTATGTATTTATCTATCGCTGGATAGAGGCAGAGAGAAATGGCGAGGGGAGGGGAGACAGAGAGGGGGAGAGACAGAGAGACACCTGCAGACCCGCTGCACCTCCACCGCTCAGGGAAGCTTCCCCCCCTGCAGGTGGGCTCGAACCCGGGTCCTTGTGCCTGGTGACAGGTGGTGCGCTCAACCAGGTAGGCCACCGCCGGCCCCCTGAATCCTCCTTTCTGGAGGTTCCCAGGTTCCCTCCCTGCACCCCAGGGGCGAGTCCTGGCTGGGTGGGTGCGTGAGGTGAGGGGTGACTGTGGGCGGCACGTGTGTCTGGAGGGTCACTGCATGTCTGTGCCGTGCGAGTGTGTCTGTCTGTCTGTTTCTGACCGCAGGTGTGAAGGCTGTGGTCCTGGCACCACATGGGAGCACCACTGACCGCTAGGGGCAGCTCTGTGAGCAAAGGGATGGTGCTGTGGTCTCTCTGTCTCTGTGTGGAATTGAGAGAGACGGGAAAAAAACAAATCTTAGGAGCTGTGGGATCTTGACGGTGGCGACAAAAACACAATAACCTCACTTTGAAATGAATTACTCGTGAGAGAGAGAGAGAGAGAGAGAGAGAGAAGCAGAACCTCCCTTGGGCACATGCAATACCCAGGCTCGAACCCGAGGCTTCAGGCCTGAGAATCCAGTGTCCTCACACCTCGTGCCCATCACCCCCTGCCCACTGGGGTCCTGGCAAAGGCTCAGAGAGATGCTGCCCCACACACACACACACAAGGCCTCGAACCCGTCACCCTGCCACCGTTCCCTGACCACCACCCTGCACCACCCCCAGGAGATAGCAGACCTGATCAGAGGAGACACCCCAAATCATGGAATTCTCTCTCCCCCAGGGTCCCAGGCCTCACCCCCACACCTCCGGGGGGAGCACACACTCAGTTCTGTCCCCCCACCTCACTCTGTCTTCTTTCTTTTCAAAGAGATCAAGTGTGATTTCTGCAATAACATCACATTAGCCCGGAATTAATGTCCTCATTAAGGGAGCAATTAGACACATTAGCAGCGCAATAAAGGCGGCGGGAAGAATCCTGCCTCCAAAACTGGAATTCAGGATTCTGGACCAGGCCGCTGGGCCCATCTTCCTCCTCCTCCCTCTGCAGAAGAAGAGAATCGATTCTTTTCATATTTAATTTATTTTCTTCTTCTTCTTTTTTTTTTTTTTTTTGGAAAGGTGGGGGGTTTTTAAATGATTACGGTTATTTTTCCCCCCCGGACACCAAAAGGGAAATGGGTGAATTTTATTTTCTTTCTCCCCTCCCCACAGAATCCCCACTGAACCGGATCCACATGGGTGGGGGGGTGGGGGTGAGGGACTTGGGGAGCAGTGGGGGACTGCCTGCCTCCCCCTCCCCAAAAATCAAGTCTTGGGGCTCAAGGCAGAGCCTGGGGCCCAGAGGAGATGGGGTCATAAGGAGACCCCGCTGTCTCAAACTGAAATGGGTGTGAGGCAGCGGGCCTGGGTCTCAGGTTTGAGTCCCAGGCCAGCACCATCATCCAGAGCTGAACAAGGCTCTGGGGAAAGAAAATAATATTAAAAAAAAAAGAAAAGAAAAGAAGAATATTTATAATAATGAGACTCAGGAGGCAGCACAGGGGTTCTGCAAACAGACTCTCCTTCCTGAGGCTCTGAGGCCCCAGGTTCAATCCCCAGGACCACCATCAGCCAGAGCTGAGCAGGGCTCTGGGTGAAATAATAATAATAATAATAATTATTATTATTATTTAAAATTCTGCACAAAAAGACTCTCCTACCTGAGGCTCTGAGGTCCCAGGTTCAATCCCCAGCACCACCATCAGCCAGAGCTGAGCAGGGCTCTGGGTGAAATAATAATAATAATAATAATAATAATAATAATAATAATAATAATGATATAAAATTCTGCACGTTCTGAGGTCCCAGGTTCAATCCCCAGCACCACCATCAGCCAGAGCTGAGCAGGGCTCTGGGTGAAATAATAATAATAATAATAATAATAATAATGATATAAAATTCTGCACGTTCTGAGGTCCCAGGTTCAATCCCCAGCACCACCATCAGCCAGAGCTCAGCAGGGCTCTGCTCTCTGTCTCTGTCAGTCTCTCTCTCTCCCTTATTAAAATTACAAAGCACCACTGGTGAGCGGAGTGCTGGCAGGAGCAATGAGCTGGGCCTCCTCCCATTGGGGGGACCTTGGGACCCCCCTTTTGTGCAATGCTCAACCTGGGCCACCCAGCAGGCAGTGGGATGTGGGGAAGGGGCTTCAGGAGACCCCTGAACCCCAAAGAGGGACCCCGGTTGGCCTGGGGGGAGGCTGTGGGGCGGCAGGGGGTCCCCACCCTGGAGAGAAGCCCCCACCCAGCCCCCCACTCCTGCCTGCAGCCCCCGGAACTGAAGTGCAGTTTGTCGGGTTTGTCGGTTGCCATGATGACGGCCGCCAAGAATTTGGGGGGTGGGAGGGAGACACCCCTGGGGCACAGGAGCAGAGAGTCTGTGCCAGCTGGGGGAGCTGGGGGGCGGTTAGAACCTTCCAGAACTTTATGCTCTGGCTGCATCAGCCATGGGGGGCAGGGAGAAGACCCCAAATTCTGGCTGGGTGATGCTGGGTGATGCTGGGTGATGCTGGATGGTGCTGGGTGATGCTGGGTGATGCTGGCTGATGCTGGCTGGTGCTGGGTGATGCTGGGTGATGCTGGGTGATACTGGGTGGTGCTGGGTGATGCTGGGTGATGCTGGGTGATGCTGGGTGATACTGGGTGATTCTGGGTGATGCTGGGTGATACTGGGTGGTGCTGGGTGATGCTGGGTGATTCTGGGTGATGCTGGGTGATACTGGGTGGTGCTGGGTGATTCTGGGTGATGCTGAATGATGCTGGCTGGTGCTGGGTGATGCTGGGTGATGCTGGATGATGCTGGCTGGTGCTGGGTGATGCTGGGTGATACTGGGTGATGCTGGGTGGTGCTGGGTGATGCTGGATGGTGCTGGGTGGTGCTGGGTGATGCTGGGTTATCCTGGGTGATTCTGGGTGATGCTGGTTTATACTGGGTGGTGCTGGGTGATTCTGGGTTGTGCTGGGTGATACTGGGTGGTGCTGGGTGATGCTGGGTTATCCTGGGTGATGCTGGTTTATACTGGGTGGTGCTGGGTGATTCTGGGTTGTGCTGGGTGATGCTGGGTGATGCTGGGTGATGCTGGCTGGTGCTGGGTGATGCTGGGTGATGCTGGGTGGTGCTGGGTGATACTGGGTGGTGCTGGGTGATGCTGGGTGATGCTGGGTGATGCTGGGTGATACTGGGTGGTGCTGGGTGATTCTGGGTGATGCTGGGTGATACTGGGTGGTGCTGGGTGATGCTGGGTGATTCTGGGTGATACTGGGTGGTGCTGGGTGATTCTGGGTGATGCTGAATGATGCTGGCTGGTGCTGGGTGATGCTGGGTGATACTGGGTGATGCTGGATGATGCTGGCTGGTGCTGGGTGATGCTGGGTGATACTGGGTGATGCTGGGTGGTGCTGGGTGATGCTGGATGGTGCTGGGTGGTGCTGGGTGATGCTGGGTTATCCTGGGTGATTCTGGGTGATGCTGGTTTATACTGGGTGGTGCTGGGTGATTCTGGGTTGTGCTGGGTGATACTGGGTGGTGCTGGGTGATGCTGGGTTATCCTGGGTGATGCTGGTTTATACTGGGTGGTGCTGGGTGATTCTGGGTTGTGCTGGGTGATGCTGGGTCATGCTGGCTGATGCTGGCTGGTGCTGGGTGATGCTGGGTGATCCTGGGTGATGCTGGGTGATGCTGGGTGATTCTGGGTTGTGCTGGGTGATGCTGGCTGGTGCTGGGTGGTGCTGGGTGATGCTGGGTTATCCTGGGTGATTCTGGGTGATGCTGGTTTATACTGGGTGGTGCTGGGTGATTCTGGGTTGTGCTGGGTGATGCTGGGTTGTGCTGGGTGATGCTGGGTTATCCTGGGTGATTCTGGGTGATGCTGGTTTATACTGGGTGGTGCTGGGTGATTCTGGGTTGTGCTGGGTGATGCTGGGTCATGCTGGGTGGTGCTGGGTGATGCTGGGTGATTCTGGGTGATCCTGGGTGATGCTGTGTGATGCTGGGTGATTCTGGGTTGTGCTGGGTGATGCTGGCTGGTGCTGGGTGCACGGTGCCCAGATCACAGCCCCTCCCTTCCCAGGCTCTCCCCCCCCCCCGCCCACCCTGGTTCCCCCCTGCTCCCCGGGCTATTGGGAGGGCTCTTCTGACCTTCCGGTCCCAGGCTGGCACTCCACCAGTCACCCCCCTTTTTGAACAGACAGGACATGACACGGGGGCCCCAGGACCACCCCGAGTCTCTCGCCCTGCCTCCCCCATCGTGGGGTGATGGGGAAGGGTCAGCCTGGGGGGCCGGGAGGAGGGTGACATTAACTCTCGGGGCGTCTGGACACCCCCTGTGCACCCCAGCTCCCCAAGGCTGGCAGACTAGCAGCTGTGGTTGTTTTTTTTTTCCATTAAAAAAAAATCTGTTAATAAAACGCCACTGAATCAGATCCGCTTGGAGAGAAGCAGGGGGTGGGGGGTGCGGTGTTTGCAGACGCGGGAATTTAATAAGAGAGGAAATAAAAATAGCCGGGCGCCCAGAAAGGCAGGACGAGGGGGGCGGGGGAGCCCCCTGGGAGAGACGGGGCAGGGCCTGGTGCAGAACTTGGGGCCCCATGGCTCGGAGCCACGGCAGGGGCGCCAGCACCCCCCAGTTACGGGGTGTCGGAGGCGGCGGATCGCCAGGGCAGAAGGTCCCCCCAAAGTCTTCATGCCCCCAGAATCAGGGCTCCCCAAACCCCCCCATAATCAGGGCTACCCAAACCCTCCAGAATCAGGGCTCCCCAAACCCCCCATAATCAGGGATCCCAAGACCCCCCAGAATCAGGGATCCCCAAACTCCCCCAGAATTAGGGACCTCAAGACCCCCCAGATTCCAGGATCCCCAACTCTCCCCAGAATCAGGGACCCCCAGATCTCCCCTGAATCAGGGATCTCCAACTATCCCCCAGAATCAGGGATCCCCAACTCCTCCCAGAATCAGGGACCCCCAGATGCCCCCAGAATCAGGGATCCCCAACTCCTCCCAGAATCAGGGACCCCCAGAGCCCCCCAGAATCAAGGTTCCTCCCAACCCCCCAGAATCAGGGATCCCCAAAGCCCCCACCAGGGCTCCCCCCTCCCTCCAGCTCTTAACTCTTGCTTGTGGTGTCAGGACCAGGCGGCTGGATTGGGGTCCCCCCAGCCTGGGCTGTACGCTGTGGCTGTCAGATGTACCCCAATTTATCCTGCTGGGACCACCTCCTCCCCATGCCCAATCCTTTTTGGGGTCCGGCTCCACTTTTCATTTGAGTGGGAGCTTGAATTGTGGGGACCTTGGGAGGGGGGCTCAGTGGTTAGAGCACTGGACTCTCCAGCCTGAGGTACCGGGTTCGAGCCCCCCACATGGCATGTGCCAGAAGGAGGCTTTGCTCCTCTCTCTCTCTCTCTCTCATTAGTTAATGAAGACATGGGTTTAAAGAGTGTGATTGTCAATCACACAATATGATAAGGAAGGGGGAACTTCCCCTGGTGCAGTGGGCTTTCCCAGCTGGAACCTGGGTCGGGGCAAAGCACTCCCTTCCCGGCCTCCACTGTAGTCTCTTTGTTTTTAAATTGTAATCAGTTTCCATCGATATTGAGTTGAGGGGGAGAGAGGCCAGGAGGGGCCGCAGCTGCTGGAGAGCTGGACTCTCAGGTTTGAGGTCCCGGGTCCCTTCTCCTTGGAGCTGCTGGGGGTCCAGGACTCACGGGGGGGGGGAGCTGAGCTCAGGGAGCCCCCACAGTGGGCGACTCATGACAAGTGATGGATGGTTTCCTAGATGGTTTAATATCCGGCACAGGGACCCCCTCAGTGAGAGGGGAGGGGAGACTCAGTCATGACCAAAAAAGGAGCATTCCAGGGAAGACAGAGAGAGAGCGCGGGAGAGGGGGAGAGAGAGAGAGCAGAGAGAGAGAGGCAGAGAGAGAGAGAGCAGGAGAGAGAGGGAGCGAGAGAAAGCAGGAGAGAGGGAGGGAGAGAGAGAAAGCAGGAGAGAGAGAGGGAGAGAGAGAAAGCAGGAGAGAGGGAGAGAGAGAAAGCAGGAGAGAGGGAGAGAGAGAAAGCAGGAGAGAGAGAGGAGAGGGAGAGAGAGACAGGGAGAGAGAGGGAGAGGGAGAGAAAGCAGGAGAGAGAGGGAGAGAGAGAGAGGGAGAGGAGGGGGAGTGAGAGGAGAGAGAGGGGGAGAGAGAAAGAAAGGAAGGGAGACAGCAGAAGAGAGAGAAAGAGGAAGAGCAGGGGAGAGGGAGAGGAGGAGAGAGAATGGCCAGGTGGTGGTGCTCCTGGCTGAATGCACAAGGACCCGGGTTCGAGCCCCCGACGGGTGAAACAGGGCAGCAGGTGTCTGTCTGTCTCTCTCCCTCTCTATCTCCTTCTGCCCTTTCAATTTCTGGTGGTCTGTGTCCAATAAATAAATAAAGTTTGGGGTGGATGGATGGAGAGAAGACAGATCCAAGAAGGAGGACAGAGGACCTAGTGGGGGCTGTATTGTTCTGTGGGAAACTGGGGAATGTTCTGCATGTAGAAACTATTGTATTTACTGTCGAATGTAAAACATTAATTCCCCAATACAGAAATTAAAATAAATAAAAAATGACAATAATAAAAAAAGAAACATGCAGAAATATTTAAAAAATAAGAGAGAGAGAGAGAGAGAGAGAGAAAGAGAGAGCTGGCTGGGTTCTGCTGAGACTCAGGAGGTGGGTTCTGTATCCTGGGGGCTCCTGTTCGATTTTGGGGGCCTGGCACAGTCGTGGGGTGTGGGGCTTACGGGCAAGGGGTCCAGGCTCCATCTTCAGCACCCAGCAGCCAGAGCTGCGGGTTCTCTCTCTCTCTCTCTATATATATATATTTATTTATTTATTCTCTTTTGTTGCCCTTGTTGCTTTATCCTTGTTGTTATTATTGATGTTGTCGTTGTTAGATAGGACCGGGATCCTTAAGCCAGTCCTTGCGCTTTGTGCCACGTGCACTTAAGCTGCTGGGTTACCACCTGACTCCCTGTCTGTCTCTCTCTTTTTAAATTTATTATCTGTGGGAGTCGCAAGGACCGGCATCAGGATCCCGGTTCGAGCCCCCGGCTCCCCACCTGCAGGGGAGTCGCTTCCCAGGCGGTGAAGCAGGTCTGCAGGTGTCTGTCTTTCTCTCCTCCTCTCTGTCTTCCCCTCCTCTCTCCATTTCTCTCTGTCCTGTCCAACAACAACGACATCAATAACCACAACAATAATAATTACAGCAGTAAAACAAGGGCAGCAGAAGGGAAAAATGAATAAATATAAAAAATTAAAAATGAATATATATATATATATATATATAGAGAGAGAGAGAGATTATGGCTGAGATCTGGGGGAGCCTCCAGCACAACCACTGGCTCTGAGAAGAAGGCTGGGGTTCGAGAAGCAGGCGCTGTGGCTGGGGGTTTGTTCACCCCAACCCTGTGGGGTCCCCCCCAATCTCGGGGGGAGCTGGCAGACGGGCAAGGGTCAGGCTCTCGACAGCCAGGAATCTAAAGAACAAAGACTGAATCATTAATCAGAGACAGAGACAGGAGCAGAGCCTCCGTCTGGCACCTGCGATGCCGGGAATTGAACCCGGGACCTCAGTCCTGAGAGTCTAGTGCTGCCCCTTCCTGTCCCAGTCCCTCCAGGCAGGCTGTGAGGTGTGACCAGGGAGGGCTTCCTGGAAGAGGAGGCATTACAGCAGAAAAGGAGAGGTGTGGGAGATCAGGGAGCGTTCATTTGAGCTGCCCAGAGATGAGAGAGTGAGGATGGGTCTCTGGTTGGGGGGGAGATGGCATACTGGAAATGTTTGGGGGGCTGTCTGCAGGCATCTCCTCCTTGCCAGGCATAGGGAGAACATTCAGAAACCACAGTTCACCCACTGTGTTCATGGGCTTGTGTGTCAATAAAACTTTATTGACAAGGGAGCCAGGTCTGTTTTGTCAATAAAAACGTATTGTGTTCACGTTTCTGTGTGTCAATAAAACTTTATTGTCATGGGGGAGGGGGCCAAGGTCTGTGTGTCAATAAAAGTTTATTGACTCGGGAGATGGAGAAAGCGCTCAGTGGGTAGGGTAGTGGGCTCCCATGCATGTTGGACCCCTGGCGCCCCAGGTGATGGAAGGATGCTCTGATGTCTTCTCTCTCCCTCTCTCTCTCATTCTCTTTCCTTTATCTCCCTCTCTCTTTCCTCCTCCATTTCTAACTAAACTAACTTTTAACAAAACAAAAAGAAATTAGATCAAAACACTATTTGCTGAATTATCTGGCTTTTCCAGGGGGGCTTCCCCCCCCCCCCCGCCATCTGCTGCGGGGCCACCTGAGAGGCAGCGGAAGACACCACGGCAGCCCAGGAGCTTCCCTGGGTGTTAGGACACCACCATGTGGCGCTGGGGTTCAGGAAGACAGTCAGGGAAGAGGATCCAGAGGGAGTGGGGGGGAGGAGGAGAAGGAGGGGGAGGAGGAGGAGGAGGAGGAGAAGGAGGAGGAGGAGGAGGAGGAGGAGAAGGAGGAGGAGAAGGAGGAGGGGAAGGAGGAGGAGGAGAAGGAGGAGGAGAAGGAGGAGGAGGAGGAGGAGGAGAAGGAGGAGGAGGAGAAGGAGGAGGAGGAGGAGGAGGAGGAGGAGGAGGAGAAGGAGGAGGAGGAGAAGGAGGAGGAGGAGGAGAAGGAGGAGGAGGAGGAGGAGGAGGAGGGGAAGGAGGAGGAGGGGAAGGAGGAGGAGGAGAAGAAGAAGGAGGAGGAGGAGGAGAAGGAGAAGAAGAAGGCGGAGGAGGAGAAGGAGGAGGAGAAGGAGAAGAAGAAGGAGGAGGAGGAGAAGGAGGAGGAGGAGGAGGAGAAGGAGAAGGAGGAGGAGGAGGAGAAGGAGGAGGAAGAGGAGGAGAAGGAGGAGGAAGAGGAGGAGAAGGAGGAGGAGGAGGAGGAGAAGGAGGAGGAGGAGGAGGAGAAGGAGGAGGAGGAGGAGGAGAAGAAGAGGAGGAGGGGGAGGAGGAGGAGATTTCAGGAGGATGGAGAGACTTGGGGGAGACAAGGAGGTGGTAGAGAAGGGGGGACCCCCCACCTTCTGGGTGGGGACCAGACCGGGACAAGTTGCAAGTGGAAGTGAGGCTGAGTGGCTCCCTCCAAAAACATTAGCCGTGGGGGGACCCTGGATGCCCAGGGAAGGAAGGAAGGAGGGAATGGCTGAAGCGAGGGAGGATGGAAGGGTGTCTGTCCAGTTACCCCCGGCCATTGCCCCTGGTTCATCAGCGGGCTCTCCACCGCCCGTGACCCGGCGCCCCCGGCCCCCTGACCAGCCCCCAGGCCTATGGGGGGACCTCCGCCGGGCAGCCTGAATCCTGGAGTTTCTGGAAATTCCTTGCAGAATGGGGGGTGCCTGATCCCCCCAGGACAATGGGGTCTGGCCCAGGCCTCTGCCCCCACCTGTGAAGCCTCCCCCTCCCCATCTCAGAGCCCCCAGAAAAGCCAGGCGGAAAGGGGGTCCCTCAAGGCCGGCAAGATGGGGGTGGATCTAGGGGGGCTCCGCAAAGGGGGGAGACTGGGAACCTCAGGTCCAGGTTTGGGGGTTCAGGGATGTCAGAGGGAGGCCCTGGAACTGGGGAGCAGAACAGGGAAACCCCCACAAAGAGGAGCTGAGAGGCAGGAAGGAGGGTAGGGGCAAATCCCCATGCTCTCCAGACCCCATAACTCTGGGGGAGGGTCCCCCATGGGTATTCCTTTCAGGGTCCCCTGGCACCCCAGGTCTCACCACTCCACCGCCTGAGCCCCCCATCCAGAGATGGGATGGGGTGGGGGAGCCAGCATGATGGTCAAGACCACCCACACAAAGTCTCCCAACTCAGCCCCCCAGAGTGAACCCTCAGAGCCGGCGCAGAGCCCAGGAAACCTGCAGAGCCATCAGAACCCCAGAGCCCCTGAGATCCCAGAACCAGCAAGAGCCCTCTAGAAACCCCCGAGAACCCCAGAGCCCTCCAGAACCCCCAGAAGCTTCCAGAACCCCAGAGCCCTCCAGAACCCTCAAAGCCCTCCAGAACCCCCAGAGAACTCCAGAACCCCCCAGAGAACTCCAGAGCCCTCCAGAACCCTCAGAGCCCTCCAGAACCCTCAGAGCCCTCCAGAACCCTCAGAGCCCCCCAGAACCCTCAGAGCCCCTCAGAACCCCCAGAGCCCCCAGAACCCCAGAGCCCCCAGAACCCTTAGAGCCCCTCAGAACCCCCCAGAGCCCCCCAGAATCCCTCAGAGCCTTCCAGAGCCCCCAAAGCCCCCTAGATCCCCCATAGCCCCCAGCCCCCCATAATTCCCAGAACCACAGAGCCCCCTGAGCCCCCCAGACCTCCAGAGCCGGGAGGGGGGGTGGCATCTAGAGAGGGGTAATGGAGGCAGGGAAACCCCCAAAGCACTGAGTGGGGTCTCCCTGCCCCCCAAAGCAAACTGTCCAATATTTGTTCCCCAAATACCCCTCCGTGGCAGCCTCCCACCCCAATTCCCAGCCTTTCCCCCATTCTGGCCTCACCACGGGGACACCCCACCCGCGACTACTTTAAATTAGGAAAAAAAGAAAAAAGGGAGAGAGAGGGAGAGAGGTGTTCCACCACTGCCGGGAGCTTTGGTCTCTGGTCAGAGGGGCAGAGGCCAGCGGCGGGGGGGGGGGGGGGCCAGCACCCCCTCTTCCCTGGATGTGAGCATTTGAAGCCCCGCCAGGGCCAGGCGGGGAGCTGGGAACAAAGCCCAGACGCTTCCGTGAGGAAGTCAGCTGCCTGCCTTTGGGGGTCGTTTCATCCTTCAAGCCTGGAGAGAAGGAGGGTGGGTCCCCCTGAAAACAGGCCCTCGAGGAAATGCCCCCCCTCCACCTTCCAGCATCCAGGCCTCTGGGTCCAGGCTGTTCGTCCAGTTCCAGTTCGTCCAGGCTGCTTCACCGCCTCCAGGCAGGCCTCCAGCATTGCTGGAGCTGGTTTTGCGGGAAGGAGGCTGACACTCTCCCAGGCTTGGGGATTGGGGTTGGGGTTGGGGAGGTCTTGGGTGGGGGGAACTGGTGGGGATCCCTCTCTTTTTTTTGGAGGGGGGAGGCTGAGACCCAGGTGTCCACCCAGGACGCCAACCTTCCTGTGTTAAGTCTGCAGCATCTGATGGGGTCCCTGTCAGCCCCTTCAACGGCCCCCCATCCGCCAGCCCATGTCCCCCCAGGCCTGAAGGGTGGGTGGGCCAAGAGAGGAGCTCCCTGGGGCCCAGGCAACCCCCCCCCCCAATTTTTCTAGCCTCTGCCCAGCCGAACAAACAAACCTGTCTTCTCCAGATGAACCGCTGGGACCCCCATTCTCCCCGTGGTCCTGTTGAGGTGGACAGGAGACAGAGCTCAGCGGGGAAAGCACAGGCCTGCTCAGGCCAGTGCCCAGGGTTGCAGCCCCACAGCCACAGGAGAAGCTCCAGGGGGCGTCGGCTGCCCTGGGTGGGGGTGGGGAGGCTTTCTCTCTCCAGGTGAATGAAAAGGATGAAGTGGGGCCCCAGGGAAGGGGCCCATGTTGCAAGTCGTTGGTTCTTTTATTGCAATGCCTGCTCTTTTTAAAATTATTATTATTATTGTTAATTTGTTTCTTTTCTTTTTTTTTTTTCACAGGCCTCCCTCCCAAAGCCCTGTTCAGCTCTGGCTACTGGTGGTGCTGGGGATTGAACCTGAGACCTCAGAGCCTCAGGCAGGAGAGTCTTTTTGCATTATTACTACTATTATTATTATTTTTTTTTATTTCCCCAGAGCCCTGCTGAACTCTGGCTGATGGTGGTGCTGGGGATTGAACCCGGGACCTCAGAGCCTCAGGCAGGAGAGTCTTTTAGTGTCCCCATTCCGCTGCCTGATCTTATCATATTGACGCATTAACTCCATCAATATATTGATCCATTAATCAATCAATCACCTCTCTCCAGCGGCCCCCCGCCTTGGCAACAGCCCCCCCATTATCCCTCCTCCCTCTCAGCTGCGCCCGCAAACCTCAAACCGCAGAGCGAGCGCTCTGTCACCCCCTTGCTCCCGCCACCTCCTCCCGGCAGCCCCCCAAGCCCGCCCCCAGCTCGCCCCCCACCTGCGGGAAGGGGCGGGGCCGGCTCCCCTGGCGGCGGCGGGACAGCGGCACCTGGCGGCCGGGGCGGGAAGCGCAGCCCCTCCAAATTCTCCGGGGACCCCCTCCCTCCCCTTCCTCATTCTGGGGCCTGGCTTTGGGAATGAGGATAGTGGGGTGGTGGCTAGTTTCTATTTTACTTTATGCTATTCTAGTTCTCTTCTATTATTAATTTTTTAAATTTAAATTTATTTCTTTATCGGGGAATTAATGTTTTACATTCAACAGTAAATACAATAGTTTGTACATGCATAACATTCCCCAGTTTCCCATTTAACAATACAACCCCCACTAGGTCATTTATCACCCTTCATGGACCTGTATTCTCCCCAGCCACCCACCCCAGAGTCTTTTACTTTGGTGTAATACTCCAATTCCATTTCAGGTTCGACTTGTGTTTTCTTTTCTAATCTTGTTTTTCAACTTCGGCCTGAGAGTGAGATCATCTCATACTCATCCTTCTGTTTCTGACTTATTTCACTCAATATGATTTTTTTCAAGGTCCATCCAAGATCGGCTGAAAACGGTGAAGTCCCCATTTTTTACAGCTGAGTAGTATTCCATTGTGTATATCGACCACAACTTGCTCAGCCGCTCATCTGTTGTTGGACACCTGGGTTGCTTCCAGGTTTTGGCTATGACAAATTGTGCTGCCAATAACATATGTGTACACAGATCTTTTTGGATGGGTGTGTTGGGTTCCTTAGGATCTATTCTATTATTGAATTTTCTTTTTCCCCAGAGCCCTGCTGAACTCTGGCTGATGGTGGTGGTGCTGGGGATGGAACCCGGGGACTCAGAGTTTCAGGCAAGAGAGTCTCTTTGTAGAACCCCTGTGCTGTCTCCTCAGCCTGATGACATTTTTTTTAATTTTTATTTTTTATTTATTTTTTCTAAATTAAAAAAAAGTTGCCTCCAGGGTTATTGCTGGGGTTCGGTGCCTGAACTATGAGTCCACTGCTCCTGGAGGCCTTTTTTCCCCATTTTGTTGCCCTTGTTGTTGTTATTGATGTCATCGTTGTTGGACAGGACAGAGAGACATGGAGAGAGGAGGGGAAGACAGAGAGGGGGAGAGACAGACAGACACCTGCAGACCTGCTTCACCGCCTGGGAAGCGACTCCCCTGCAGGTGGAGAGCTGGGGGCTCGAACCGGGATCCTTATGCCGGTCCTTGTGCTTTGCGCCACCTGCGCTTAACCCGCTGCGCTACAGCCCGACTCCCACCTGGCAAGCTCTTACTTCTCCATGCTTCAGGCCCTGGCAGCGCCTGGGAGTCCCACAGCCCTAGGGGAAGCTCCGTGGATGGTGAAGGGGCTGGGGTCTCTCTCTCTCTCCCTCTCTCTCTCTCTCTCTCTCTCTCTCTCTCTCCACCTAGCTGCAGAATCAATCAATCCCTCCGTGAAGCTCTGAGAACCCAGGGAGCCGCTCAGAGCTCCCACACAGATATGAATCCCCAGAGTTCATTCTCTAAAAAAAATTAATTAATAAGTCAATAAAGTAAAATGAAATAATACCCAGGGCTGGGAAAACAGCTCGTCTGGACAGTGTGTTTCTTTGTTCTGTGTGTAAGCCGGGTTCGAGCCCAGCCTCCACTGCACCGGCGGAAGCTTGGGGCCGGCGTTTTCTTGCCTTCTCTCCTGCTATCTCTGTCTCTCCAGCTGAAAAAAAAAAAAAGCCAGTTTTGAGTGGAGGAAGCCTCACAACAGTGACCCACGGACATACCCCGAGTCAGCCACTGCCCTCCACCCATCAGCTCGGCGGCTGCCCTGGTCTCTGACCGCCAGGCTCTGCCTCCCCCCTGCACCCCGAGAGCCCCAGAGCCCGGCCTGCTCCCAGCTCTGCACAGAACCCTCTATGACTGCCAGCTTCTCACACCAAAACCCACCGCCCTCCAGGAAGCGGGTCCGGCCCAAAGGGACTGATTGCCCCCTCACCTCCCTGCCTCCTCTTCCTCCTTTTCATCCTCCTCCTCTTCTTTCTTTAAATATTTATTTATTCCCTTCTGTTGCCCTTGTTGTTTTATTGTTGTAGTTATTATTGTTGTTATTGTTGTCGTCGTTGTTGGCTAGGACAGAGAGAAATGGAGAGAGGAAGAGAAGACAGAGAAGGGGAGAGAAAGACAGACACCTGCAGACCTGCTTCACCGCCTGGGAAGCGACTCCCCTGCAGGTGGGGAGCCGGGGGCTCGAACTGGGATCCTTGTGCTGGTCCTTGCGCTTTGCTCCAAGTGCAGTTAACCCGCTGTTCTACCCGCCCGACTCCCCTCTTCCTCCTCCTCCTCTTCCTCCTCCTCTTCCTCCTCCTCTTCCTTCCATCATCCCTCTATTCCTCCCTCCTGCTTGGCCCCAAGCTGGTCCTTTCCCCAGACCTCTCCCCCTCTTCTCACAGAGATCCCCCACCTCAATCCAGAGCGGCCTCCATCAGATGAGCTGGCTTCCCCCACCCCCAGAGGACCAGGCATCCTGCATTTCTTGGCTCAAAAGTTTATCAACATGAGGGAGAGAGAGAGAGGAGGGAGAGAGAGAGGAGAGGCGAGAGAGGAGAGAGAGAGAGAGAAAGAGGAGAGAGAGGAGGAAGAGAGAGAGGAGAGAGAAAGAGAGAGAGAGAGGAGAGAAGGAAGAGAGAGGAGAGAGAGGAGGGAGAGAGAGAGAAGCAGAACTTCCCCCTTGCACCTGTGACGCCAGGGATCGAACCTGGGACCTCACACTTGACAGTCCAGTGCTCTAACCACTGCAGATCTCCCGGCCTACCCATCGTGCCATCTGGGATTCTCCTCACCCTAAAAGAACCATGCAATTTTTTTCTGCACCTGCTCCCAGTTGATTCCCCCCCCCCCACGTCTGTTTCAATCCCATGAGACAGAGACAGAGAGACAGGGAGAGGAGAGATACCACAGCACGGCTCTGCCACTCACAGAGCTCCCGTGTGGCGACCAGGGGGCTCGAACTCGGGTCTCCGAGTGTGGTCAGGTGTGCGCTGTACCCGTGGAGTCAAGGGGTTTGCGCCTGGAGAGTAACAAAGAGAAAGAGCCCCCCCCAAATATCTCTCTGTCTCTCTCTTAAAAAATTAAAATTAGGGCTGGGGAAATAGCATAATGGTTATGCAAATGCCATAAAAGCCTGAGGCTCTGAGGTCTCAGGTTCAATCCCCAGCACCACCATAAGCCAGAGCCGAGCAGGGTTCTGGTCTCTTTCTCTCAGTAGCTTTCCCTCTGTATCTACTCTTTCTCATTAAAATAAAGTAAATGAAAAAAATTTTTTTTAAAAAATTAAATTAAATTAAATTAATTGAAGGAGAAAATGCCCTTGGAGGCGGCCTGGGAAATCGCTCAGCAGACAGAGTGCAGGACTTGCTCAGCTCAAGGTCCTGGGTTCCAGCCCCTCTGCCTCTTAACCCCCCCCAATTTTTTTAAATGACCCACAGGGTCAGGAAGGTCCCCCCCCCAGGTTCGAGGTGCAGAGGGTGCAATCCCCCACTTCAGGCTGGGGGGGTGTCATCTGAATTTGGGGGTGCCCTGAATGGGGGGGCGGGCGGTTGGGGCAGCTGGGACTGGAAAGGTGGGGTGTCCTGGCGCAGGGTCAACTGAATCTGGGGCGGCCCAGGTGCAGGGCACCCCGGGGTGGGTGGGGGGCGGTTTGGAGACCCCAGAGCCAGGGGCGCCCCAACAAGCGCCGGGACCCTGTTGCCAGGCCCCAGGGCTGCAGGCGCGGCCTCCACTGCGCATGCGCGGCCGGCTGCCGGGGCGGGGGGCGGGGGGTTGGGGGCGGGGCGCCCCGATTGCTCCGGGTTCCCCCCACCCCAGCCCCCAGCCCCAAGTCCTTCATGCCCGGAGATCCGCAGCTTGGAGGCTGGAGAACCGACTGGACTAGAACGAGCTGGGGAGTGGGGGGTGGGCTGGGTTCTGGGGTGGGGAGGGGGTCTTATCCTGGTTGGGTTCCCCACCCCCAAACTGAGTTTTTTTTGGGGGAGGGGTCTTCTTAAAGTGGAAGCCACCCCTCTTTTCAGTTTCGGATTTGAGATCCACCCACCTCCTTCCCTGCCAGGCGCACGGACCTGGTTCCCCAGGCGGCGGGGGTGAGGTGGGGGTCTCAGGCTGAATGGTGGGGGGCTGGGGGGACAGAGAGACATGGAGCTCTGCTTGCCCACCCCCCACACCAACTAAGCTTTCTTTCCTCCTTTCTACAGCTCTGGGTTTAGAGAGAGCTTGTGTGTGAGGAAAGGGGGGGATCTCCTAGAGTGCCCCCCAAGTTCCCAGCCCTGCCCCCACCCCCCAGCACCTGCAGACTTTCTCTGAGCCCCCCCATGCCCTCCGTGTATCTCAAAAGTGGGAAACAGTCACGAAGAGGTGCCCCCCAGATCCAGATACCCTAAAAAGGATGGAAAAATGGGGGTAGGGGGCTTGTTTAGCACCCCCCAACCTTGACTTCCAAGACACTTGGAGCTTAAGGCCCAGCGGTGGGGTCTGGCCGTCCAGGTGCAAGGCCAGGGAGCCCCAGATGCCAAGGGGACCCGCATATTCCAGGTGCGCCCCCTCCCCAGCTCTGATTATGGGGGGTGCCTTTCTCATTACCTAAACCTTCCATTCCACTCTGCAGCGTCCAATTTTTTTTTTGGGGGGGGAGGTTCTTATCATTCCTACAGACACATCTGGGCTCCCCCAACCCCATCCTGAGCTCACCTCTTGTAGAATGGGGGGGTGCACACACCCCTGGAACCAGCTTTTGGGGGTCCACACTAAGTTTTAGGGTGCCGGTTCTGCTAGCACTCCCCCTGCGCCCCCCCCAGTATGGATCCCCTCTGAGACAATGCATCCCCCCCAATACATACACACACTCCATCCATCAATCGCCACCCCATCCTGCAGCCCCCCCCTTCTGCAGCACCCAGCCTATTTGGGGAAGGGTCCTGGGGACCCCAAGTTCTAAAGCCCTTTTTCTCCATCTTGAGTCACAGCCTGGGGTGGAGGGTACCCCATGCCACATTGGTGGTGGTGGGGGGGGGGAGGCGCCTCTCGCCCCAGTCTGGAGATATCGGGGGACCCTGTTCCTTGCCCTACTTCGGGAGCCCACCCCCACTGCGGTGTAGACGCCAGAAGTGGGCTGAGCGAGGGCGAGGATCCGGCCCAGGTTTTGGCTCTTACTGAGAACCTCCAATTCAATTTCTCTCTCTTCTCTCTCTCTCTCTCTCTCTCTCTCTCTCTGTCTGTCTGTCTCTCTCTCTCTCACCTCCCCCCCCAACCATGGAGCAGACATAGGAGGCGTTAAGAGAACCCCACCTCCTTCTCACCCCCCCAAAAAAAAAAACACTGGAGCAGATCCATGGGGGGGATGTCAGGGAGGTCCCCCCCCCCATGTCCCGGTCGCGAAGTCCATTCCTGGCTTTCGGACCCTCCCCCCTCCTCTCTCGGTGGAGAGCCACCTCCCTGTGCCCCCCCACCAGCCCCCTCCCTGAGCTTAGTATATAAAGCCCCCCCCCCCAACCCCACCCGGGGACCTGCCTTTTATTCGCCCCCCCTCCCCGGCCGGGCACGTCGCTGCCCAGAAGCTGGGGGGAAAGGTTTATTTTACTTTATTTTATTTTATTTTTTTAGGAGGGGTAGCCCAAGACACTCGGGCCCCCCCACCCTTAATCCCCCCCTCCCCAGCGCGCCCCAGCTCCGCGCGATCCAGGCCGGGTTTTGGGGGCGCCCGCTGCACTGGGCCAGACGCAGCGCCCAGGATCCGGCCCCCCCAAAACCGCCCGCCCCGGGGTCCCGTCGGCCCCGTCGCAGCTGCAACCCGCCATCCCCCTTCCCCCCTACACACAGAATCACCCCGGTTTTGCAAAGGTTTTGCAAATCTTGGGGGGGTTGCACCCCAGCGCGCCCCCAGCGGCGGAATCCACTCCGGGTTTTCCAGCGCACCCCCTGGCCACTGCCCCCCCACCCCACCTCCCCCTTCTTCATCTTCTTCTTCTGCTTTTTTTTTTTCCCCAACTCGGGGATTTGGCACGTCTAGCGGTCTGAACCCCGTTTTTAAATTTTAATTCTTTCCCAAAGGGGCTCGGGAAGGGCGATCCGATCCGGCCCGGGTTTTCGGGGTCCCCTCCCCGCCCCCCCCTTCGAGCGCCCCGGCAGGTGGCGGGAGGCCGGTCCCGGGGCGGCGGCTCCAGGCCGGGTTTTGCAGGCGCCGGTGGGGTCCCCTCCTCCCCGCCCCCCCACTTCTCCTCCATCCCGGAGCCCCGCGACCAGGCGGCTTGTCATTGCTGGAGCCCCGCATCCTGCGGAGCCCACCGGCCCGGCCCCCCCAAGCTCCCGGCCCGCGCCCCCCGGCCCCCCCAGCTCCGAGCCCACCCCCCCAGCCCCCCGCGGCCGCTGCGGGGAGCCCCAGCCGTCGGCGCCCCTCCCGCCTCGCCTCTGCCTGCCCAGGGGGGGCCCCCCCGGATGGGGGCGCGCGGGGCCTCCGGGCGGCGGGGGGCTGCGGGGGCTCCCCGAGGGCCGCGGAGCTGCGGGGAGCTGCGGGCGGCCGTCTCGGGGGGCTCCGCCTCGCCCCAGCCCCCCAAGCTCTGACGCCGCACCCCCCCCCCATTTTCCGGGAGGGGCTCGGACCCGCGCGCCCCCAGCCCCAGCCTCCGGGCAGTGTGCGATCCCCCCCCTTTCCCCTTATCTATTTTTTCTTTCCCCTTTTATTATTATTATTATTATCATTTTTGGAGGGGGGTCGCCTCGCACCCCCTCTTTCCCCCCTGCCGCACCCCCCGCCCCGGCTGCGGGAGATGTGCAGGGCGGGGGGCCCGGCCTGGCGGAGCCACGCGCAGCGCCGACCCCCGAGCCGCGCGGGGCAGGTGAGTTTGTCTGCGGGGGGGTGGGAGGGGAAACACCTGGCCAGGTGTGCGCGCCCTGAAAGTGGGGGGACCCCCTCGGGTTTACGGGGAGAGAGGGAGGGAGGCCGAGTGCGTGTAGGCAGGGCCTGTGCGGGCCCAGGGTGCTGACCGCTGCACCAGGCGCCCCGGGGTGGGGGTGGGGGTGGGGGTGGGGGGAGCTGGGGAAAACGGGGCGCCCGGCCCCCCGCTTTATTGGGGGGAGGGGCGCCCCCTGGGGGTGCGGAGGGGCGTCGCGGGGGGAGGGGCCCGCGCCCGCCTTTGTGGCGGCGGCTGCGTGTCCCCGCGGAGGGGGGGGCGCCCTATTTGTGTGGGCGTCTGGGTGTTGGCGGGGGGGGGGGGGGGGACTGGGTGGAGGTTGGGGGGTGCCCCCTCCCGGAGGAGCCACGAGGGGGGATGGCTGGCGCCGCAGGATGCTGGTGTGTGTGTGTGTGTGTGTGTGTGTGTGTGGAGGGGGGGCTGTTTGTATCCCCCCCAATCCTAGCGGGGGAGGGGGACCGTGGGGGGAGGGGGAGGGGGTCTGTCTGGGTTTGGGGTGCGGGGGTCCCCGGCGGGCGCCGGGATGAGGGAGCCAGCCACCCCGCGAGCATCCTGTGTGCCTGGGACCCCGCCTGGGTGCATTGGGCTTCACCAGATGTGGGAACCCGCCCCCCCACACTCATTTTGGGGGTTCACTTGTCACCCTGCTCGTGTGGGGGGCGTCCTGGGACCTCAGTCCGGGTCTGAATTCTTTTTTTGGTATTTTTTTTGGGGGGAGGCGGTGGGGGAGAAGATCCTGAGTGTGTCTTCATCTGTACTCAGCCAGAGGTTTTGGCTAGGGGTGCCCCCCCAGCCGCCCACCCACTTCTGGGGGGGCGCACCCCTTGTTCAACACCTGGTCCTGCCCAGTAACCCCCCCACACACACACACCCTTTCCAGCCTTTTTCTGGTCTGTGCCCCCTCCCCCCTGAGCTTGAGCCCCCCCCCAAAAAAAAAAACAACAAAAATCATGACAGCCTTGAAAGGGAGGGGTGTCTGCTACCCCCACCCCAGGCTTGTGGCCTTTCTCCCCCTGTTTCTGGGGGACCCCCCCAGTCCCCAGGTCGGTGTGCCCCCGGCCAAAACATGTGTGCTTGGGGGGGCCGGGGGGAGGGGTTCAAGATGGCTGCTAAGATGGCTGGCCGCCTCTCTCTGTGTCTCTCTCCTTCCTTCCTTCTATCTCTCTCTGTCTCTGCTCACCCAGTTCTCCTAGCTACTGGGGGGCGGGGGGATGTGTGTCAACGGCGGCAAGGGGACAGGTGTGGGGGACCCCTGTGGATGGAGGGGTCCCCCTCCCCAGCTTGGTGACCTCCATGCCGTCTGGGGGAGGCGGAGAGGTTGAGGAACCTCTGGACTCTGCCGCCCTCCCTCTCCAGCACCCCAACATTTGGGGGTGAGGAGGATGGCACCTCTCGCTCCCTCTCCCTCCCTCCACCCCAGGTGTGTGGGGGGGTCTCTTCACCCCAATTCGCAGCCTGGGGACGCTGTCCTTCCTTCCTGCCTTCCACCTGCTCCGGAGGCCTGGTCCCCTGAGTCTTTGGCATGGAATGGGGGGCCTCCCTGTCATCTGCCCCCCAGACTCTCAGTGGGGTGGAGGAAGGGGGCTCCCCAAGGACAGGGAACCACGAGGACCCGGGGGCTTACACCCCAGGGGCCTGCCTGGAGGAGGTGGCCGGCCGGGGAGGGGAGGAAGGTGCTCTCTGGTTTGGTTCTATTCCCAGCCTGCCCTGGGGACACCCCTCTCCATGCGCCGTGTTGGTGGGGTGGAGCTGGCTGGCTGGTGCCAGGCCTGTCTGAGTCTAGAGGTTTCCTTGCCACCACCCCCCCCAGTTCTGGCATAGTTACACAGCAGGTGCCCCAGGTGACTGAGGGAGGGGGGGACAAGCCGGGTTAGACCTTTTGAGGGATATGGGGGGTTCGTTTCCAGGAGGTAGGGGTGGGCCCCTCTTCTGCTGGTGGACCTTAGAATATATACAGACATTCCCCCCCAAAATATATATATATATATATAATCCCTGGTCCTTCAGGGCACTCTGTCCCCTCCAGACGTGTGACCAAGGACACAGGGTCTGGTTTCTGTGTGGGTCCAGTGGAGGGATCCGGTGTCCACAGGCCAGACGCTGCCCCCACCCCCGGATCCCTCAGGTCCCCCAGGGGGCAGGGGAAGACCTCCCTCTTCAGGTGGGGGGGGTTCCCGGGTCCTCGAACCCTCTTTCTATTCCCAACAGCTCCATTCCCCCTGGAGGTGCCCAAATCTGGCCCAGCACGCCCAACAAGGGAAGTGGGGTCCCCAGTTGTAAAGTGGGGGGTGTCCTTTGAAAGCTAGCCCCCCATGTCTTCCAGCCACCTGTGAGTTTTCACTCCCTGCCTCTTCTGTGTGCTGGGGTCTCCCATGAAGACCCCACGAGTGGTGGGGGAAGCAGGAGGTGGAGGGGGCACCCCAGATTTGTCTGTTTTCCTGTCCGCCTGTGGGAAAGGGGGGCTTGGTGCTGGGGGACTGTGTCCTGGGCTGAAGGGTTCAGGCAAAGGATTCTTAACCTGTGAGCTGTGGACTTGTGGGGGGAGCTGTGTTCCCAGGTTGTGGACTTGGGGGGGCGTGTTGTCCACGTGGGAGATGCTGGGGACCTCCTCCTGTGTCCCCACCCCCAGCAACCTCCATCCTACGCCTGGCTGACTCCAGGGTCTTTGTACCTGCTGTGGTGCTTGTCTGCAAGGATTTGGCTGTGAATGTCCCCTCCCTGGGAGCCTTTGGTGGTGGGGGGGTGTCTCCCATTGGGTTTCACCCCTTTCCTGAGCACCCCCAAACCCCCCATGCCCCCAGTCATCCGGTCACTCACCCTAGGGGTGCTGGATTCCACATGCCAGTTGGAATTTGCTCTCAGTTCCCCCTTGATGGGGGCAGGGGGGCAGGCAGCTCCTGCCCAAAAACTATCATTTTTTAGGGGGGTGGGTGCAAGAGCAACCCTTCCACCTGAAAATCCCCCCCCCAAAAAAGGGGGAGCCAGGGAGGACAAGCAGCTCATGTTAAGTCTTTCTATCCCCCCCCATCACATGTGCGCAGACCAAGCTGGTCCAGTGGTCAGTCTGGGACTTCCTGAGCCTGGGAGGAAGGAGTGGGGTGGGGACCCCTTGGCTCAACCCTCTGGTGGGGGGGCCCCTGCTGGCAAACTCTCCTTCTTCAGTCAGCCTTGAGGGAAACCGAACCCCCTTTGCCCCCCAACTCTGGACTGGGGGGGAGCAGGAGTTCCACTCAGTGATGCTTGAGCTAAAATTAGCCCACACCCCCCAAAAAAAAAATCTAAAAATAGCCGTGTCTCCCCCTCCCCCTCCTGGATGCTGAGAAGAGTGGGGGAGGGGATGTGGGCAGAAGAGGGGTGGGGGACCCCAAGGGCATGGGGGTGCTCCCCTGCAGGTACCCAGAGATGCCAGTGGCCCTGGGTGGGGTAGGGATTTTTTTGGGGGGGCCAGTAACGCCCCCCAGTGGTGGAGGCTGGGGCTCTGTGGCACGTGAGCTTGGTCCCTCTGTCCCCATGTGTCCCACCCCCAAATCCACGATATCACCCAGGCCCTGACCCCTCAACTCAGTCCCCTCTGAACCCCGAAGCCTTGGCACTCATTCAGGCCCTCCCCGTCCCTGCAGCTGTGCCATGATTTGGGGGGGGTGCCTGCCTCCTTCCCAACTATGGGCAGCCACACCCCCCACTACACACTTAAGTGAACCCCAAATTCACTCCTTGCTTTTTGTGGGTGACCAGCTCAGGCTGGTGACCTGGAACCCCGTGTGTGATGACCGGGGGTCAGCACTGAGACACTGCAGGCTCTCCATCAGGGGCAGAATTTGGGGGCTCCCCTGCACCCACCCCCACATGTCTCAGGGAAAGAGAGGTGGGGCAGAAAAAGGGTATCGCTGGGATTCAAACCTGGGAACTACCCTCCTCTGCCTCGGTGAACCCACAGCCCTGCTGCCCCCCCCCCATTGAGAGTACAATCTTGGGGTTCACTGAGAGGCCACCTTGGTGGTGGTGGGGACCCTCAGGGGATGCTGATCTGGCCTTCCAATCCCAGAGGCCTTCCTGGAGGAGGGCTTCCAGGAAGGAGCTCAGACAGCAGAAGGGGAGAGCCAGAAGCATGTGGACTAGGTTTGGTGAGGGCTTGTGGGGACACTTGAGGGAGGCCGCCCCATCTCCACCCGCTTTGAACCCAGCAGAACATACTCTCCACCGGTTGGAAAGCCTTGGGTCCGAGTCCCCAGAACACCCAGAGATAACTCAATCTACCCCCAGATTTCAAAAAGCGAATGAAGCCTTGAAGAGAGGCTGAGCCCCACTGGACACCAATCCTGCCTCGGTGAGAAACGGGACTCAGTCTCCTGCACCCCAGAAATGACATTTCAAAAATAATAAGACGGGAGAGTGCTTGAGGACCTGAGTTCGAGCCCCCAGTCCCCAGCCTGCAGGGGGGAAGCTTCACGAGTGCTGAAGCAGGGCTGCAGGTGTCTCTCTGTCTCTTTCTCAAGAAATAACCACCAGGAGCATGAGCTTTTGCAGGCACTGAGCCCCAGCAACAATCCTGATTAAAAACAATGACGACAACAACTTAGAGCAGAGGAAACAGAGTTAAAGCAAAAACAGGCAACTTTACGAGAGGGAGGGAGGGAGGGAGAGAGAGGGGGGGGGGAGAGAACGCCCAAAGGGATTCATGGAAACTACTTGTTTCCTACTGCCCATGTTTATATTTATTTTGGGCAGAGACAGAGAAATGGAGAGGAGAGAGACCTGCAGCTCTGCTTCACCACTTGTGAAGCTTCCCCCCTGCAGGTAGGGACTGGGGGCTCAAACCCTGTACCTTGTGCAATGTTACGTGTATGCTTAACCTGACACGCCGCCACCCAGCCTTATTTATTTCTTTGCAGTGCCAGAATCATACTGTTAGACCACGGAGTGGATTCTCCAGGTCAATTTATTAGATAATAAAATTCAAAAGGGGCAGCAAAGGAGAGAGCACGGCCCCACCCTCCATGGGCTCCCTGGGTGCTGTCCATGGTGCTGAGAGAGGAGAGACCCCACAGCCCTGCCCACCCTCCATGGGTTCCCCGGGTGCTATGCAGGGTGCTGAGAGAGGAGAGACCCCACAGCCCTGCCCACCCTCCATGGGGCTCCCTGGGTGCTGTGCATGGTGCTGAGAGAGGAGAGACCCCACAGCCCTGCCCACCCTCCATGGGCTCCCTGGGTGCTGTGCATGGTGCTGAGAGAGGAGAGACCCCACAGCCCTGCCCACCCTCCATGGGCTCCCTGGGTGCTGTGCAGGGTGCTGAGAGAGACCCCACAGCCCTGCCCACCCTCCATGGGGCTCCCTGGGTGCTGTGCATGGAGCTGAGAGAGGAGAGGCCCCACAGCCCTGCCCACCCTCCATGGGCTCCCTGGGTGCTGTGCCTGGTGCTGAGAGAGGAGAGACCCCACAGCCCTGCCCACCCTCCATGGGCTCCCTGGGTGCTGTGCAGGGTGCTGAGAGAAGAGAGACCCCACAGCCCTGCCCACCCTCCATGGGCTCCCTGGGTGCTGTGCCTGGTGCTGAGAGAGGAGACACCCCACAGCCCTGCCCACCCTCCATGGGCTCCCTGGATGCTGTGCATGGTGCTGAGAGAGGAGAGATCCCACAGCCCTGCCCACCCTCCATGGGCTCCCTGGGTGCTGTGCATGGTGCTGAGAGAGGAGAGGCCCCACAGCCCTGCCCACCCTCCATGGGGCTCCCTGGGTGCTGTGCAGGGTGCTGAGAGAGGAGAGACCCCACAGCCCTGCCCACCCTCCATGGGGCTCCCTGGGTGCTGTGCAGGGTGCTGAGAGAGGAGAGGCCCCACAGCCCTGCCCACCCTCCATGGGGCTCCCTGGGTGCTGTGCCTGGTGCTGAGAGAGGAGAGACCCCACAGCCCTGTCCACCCTCCATGGGCTCCCTGGGTGCTGTCCATGGTGCTGAGAGAGGAGAGACCCCACAGCCCTGCCCACCCTCCATGGGCTCCCTGGGTGCTGTGCAGGGTGCTGAGAGAGGAGAGACCCCACAGTCCCATGGAGGGTGGGCAGGGTTGTGGGATTTCTCTCCTTTCTCTGAAATTGAAAAGGAAGGAAACTGTTGGCAGATGGGACCACTCAGCAGTGACGCCCTCTATGAATGAGGGCCTCTGCCTTTAAGTAATCAGTATTTGAACCTGGGGAGATAGCTCAGCTGGTAGAGTACTGAACTGTCACCTCTTCTAAAGGTTTATTATTTTTTTAATATTTATTATTTATTCCCTCTTGTTGCCCTTGTTGTTTTATTATTGTAGTTATTGTTGTTGTTATTGATGTCGCCATTGTTGGATAGGACAGAGAGAGATGGAGAGAGGAGGGGAAGACAGAGAGGGGGAGAGAAAGACAGACACCTGCAGACCTGCTTCACCGCCTGGGAAGCGACTCCCCTGCAGGTGGGGAGCCGGGGGCTCGAACCGGGATCCTTATGCCGGTCCTTGTGCTTCGTGCCACCTGCACTTAACTCGCCCACCGCACTACCGCCCAGCTCCCTGAACTGTCACTCTTGAGGCTTCTGGTTTGATCTCTAACACCGCACAGACCATCTGGTGCTCTGACGCCCCTCCTCTCTCTGTCTCTCTCTCTCTCTCTCTCTCTCTCTCTCTCGTAATCATCCCCAGCATCGCAGGTGCCAGAGGGAGGGAGGCTCTCCTTCTCCTTCTCCTCCACCCTCCTTCTCTCTGTGTGTCTTTTTTTCTCATAAATAAATACATAAGTTAGCGGAAAAAAATTCAAAAGTCACAGACTGGGCCAGTAAACTATTTCCTCTGGACCACGTTCTGCTTTGTCGCGTGTATGACCCGGGTTCGAGCCTGGCCTCCGCTGCATGATGCTCTGGTGTCTCTCCTCTCTGTCTCTGTCTCTGCAGAGAGAGGGGTGGAGGAGCGGCACATGGAAGGACCCTGCTGGCCTCCGTGGAGCTGGAGGATGGGGGGGATGAGGGGTTTTGGGGGGATACTGGACCTCAGCCCTCTTGCCCAGCTGCTTGCCCTGTCTCTGGGCTCAGAAAAGCCCGACCTGCCACCTCCTGATTCCTGTCCCATCATGCCTGAGGGCTTCCAGGAGGAGGCAAGTCTCTGTGTCTATGCTCTCCGCTGTCATCCTCAGACTTTGTTGGTTTTTTTTTAATATTACCTATTTATTGTTTATTCCCTTTTGTTGCTCTTGTTGTTTTACTGTTGTAGTTATGATTGATGTTGTCGTTGTTGGATAGGACAGAGAGAAATGGAGAGAGGAAGGGAAGACAGAGGGGGGTAGAGGAAGACAGACACCTGCAGACCTGCTTCACCGCCTGGGAAGCGACTCCCCTGCAGGTGGGGAGCCGGGGTTCAAACCGGGATCCTTATGTGGGTCCTTGCGCTTTGCGCCACCTGCACTTAACCCGCTGCGCTACCGCCCAACTGCCACTTTGTTGGTTTTTGGGGTGTGTGTGGGTGGGGGCTCCACCAGCAAGACTGGGGAGGGGTGACGAGGCTGAGGAGACAGGAGGCTGTAGTATGGAGGTATGGGGCCAAAGAAAGGCCAGAGGGCCCCCATGTCAGCGCCCCCCATCTGACTCCCACCCACTGAAGCAGAGGGTTGCCACGGAGACATGCTGTGGGGCGCCACGGAGCAGCCGCTACCCCACCTGGAAACCCCCAGGGTCACCCGAGGACAGAGCTGGGCCCGTCGCCCACCCTCGGGGTCCCCCCGCTGGACACCACCTGACTGGAGGCCAGCACATGTCTGGGAGCCAACTTGGAGGCTGGGGGGAGGTCCGGCCCTGCATGGGTGGGTAGCTGGGGTCCTCTCTTTCCCAGGAGCTAAATTGGGGTCACTGTGGGCTCCAGAGTGGGCACTCACTGGCCCCCCACAAACAAATCAAGCAAGAAAGGAGGTGGGGAAGCCAGGAGCTGGGAGGCAGAAGAGCCCCAAGTTTCAATACCTCCAGGTCCTGGGTTCCTGTATCCTCCTCCCCCAAATTGTAGCTCCCCAAATAAAAATTCTCAACTCTCCTCATACTGTTTGCACAAGGCTCATGAGCCCTCCATTATCTTGGGAAGCACAAGTGTGCCCCTTTCTCAAGAGGCTTCATTTTCAGGTTGATTTTTAGAGGGTCCAGGAGAGGGCTCACACGGTCAAGGGTTCCCCTCATCCCACGTGGGGACCTGGTCTCGAGCCCCCGGTCGCCACACGGGAACGAACGCGGGGGGGGGGTGTCTTCCTGAGTGGGGGCGTGGCATGGCGCTGTGGTGTCTTTCCTGCTTTCTGTATCTCTCTCTGTCTCTCACTGTCTGGGAGGGGGGAAGATTCTGGCAAGAATGGGAAGGAAAAGGAAAAGAAGGAATGTAGGGAGGGAGGGAGGCAGAAAGAGGAAGAAAAAAAGATGAAATGAAAGAAAGAAAGAAAGAAAGAAAGAAAGAAAGAAAGAAAGAAGGAAAGAAAGAAAGAAAAAGAAAGGAAGGGGGAAAGAGGGAGGAAGAAAGAAGTAAGGAAGGATAGACAGACTCCTTGAGGCCATGAAGGCAGCTGGGTGCTGGAGCCCTTCCTTGTGCGTATGTGTGAGGCCCTGGGTTCAAGCCCCACCGCCACCTGAGAACAATAACAACAAAGACAACGGCTAGAATGCCACCAACAGCACCACTTCCCTCAAAAACAGAATAATCAGAGGAGCAGAGAGAGGGGTCCCCTAGGAGGAAGGTTGCCTTGCCAGGTTCAAGTCCCAACACCACTTGGGAGGCATCATGGCACCAGGAGAAGGTCTCTCAGTCTTGGAATGAGAAAGCAGCTGGGAAGGGGGTAGAATTGCATATGGGTGTCCCAGCCAGAAGCAAAGGAAGAAGCCTTCTTTTGTGATTCTCGTTGTGAGAAATTCCCAGGACGGACAATCCACAGGGCCAGAAAGTAAGAGTAGGAACTAGGGGGCTATGGGAGGGGTGTGTGTGTGGGTTATCTACTTTCTCAGCACCAGGCACAGCACCCAGGGAGCCCATGGAGGGTGGGCAGGGCTGTGGGGGTCTCTCCTCTCTCAGCACCATGGACAGCACCCAGGGAGCCCATGGAGGGTGGGCAGGGCTGTGGGGTCTCTCCTCTCTCAGCACCCTGCACAGCACCCAGGGAGCCCATGGAGGGTGGGCAGGGCTGTGGGGTCTCTCCTCTCTCAGCACCATGCACAGCACCCAGGGAGCCCATGGAGGGTGGGCAGGGCTGTGGGGTCTCTCCTCTCTCAGCACCCTGCACAGCACCCAGGGAGCCCCATGGAAGGTGGGCAGGGCTGTGGGGTCTCTCCTCTCTCAGCACCCTGCACAGCACCCAGGGAGCCCAGGAGGGTGGGCAGGGCTGTGGGGGTCTTTCCTCTCTCAGCACCATGGACAGCACCCAGGGAGCCCATGGAGGGTGGGTAGGGCTGTGGGGTCTCTCAGCACCCTGCACAGCACCCAGGGAGCCCATGGAGGGTGGACAGGGCTGTGGGGTCTCTCAGCACCCTGCACAGCACCCAGGGAACCCCATGGAGGGTGGGGCAGGGCTGTGGGGTCTCTCCTCTCTCAGCACCCTGCACAGCACCCACGGAGCCCATGGAGGGTGGGCAGGGCTTTGGGGTCTCTCCTTTCTCAGCACCCTGCACAGCACCCAGGGAGCCGCATGGAGGGTGGGCAGGGCTGTGGGGTGTCTCCTCTCTCAGCACCATGCATAGCACCCAGGGAGCCCATGGAGGGTGGGCAGGGCTGTGGGGTCTCTCCTCTCTCAGCACCCTGCACAGCACCCAGGGAGCCCCATGGAGGGTGGGCAGGGCTGTGGGGTCTCTCCTCTCTCAGCACCATGCATAGCACCCAGGGAGCCCATGGAGGGTGGGCAGGGCTGTGGGGTCTCTCCTCTCTCAGCACCAGGCACAGCACCCAAGGAGCCCCATGGAGGATGGGCAGGACTGTGGGGTCTCTCCTCTCTCAGCACCCTGCACAGCACCCAGGGAGCCCATGGAGGGTGGGCAGGGCTGTGGGGTGTCTCCTCTCTCAGCACCCTGCACAGCACCCAGGGAGCCCATGGAGGGTGGGCAGGGCTGTGGGGTCTCTCCTCTCTCAGCACCCTGCACAGCACCCAGGGAGCCCATGGAGGGTGGGCAGGGCTGTGGGGTCTTTCCTCTCTCAGCACCATGCACAGCACCCAGGGAGCCCATGGAGGGTGGGTAGGGCTGTGGTGTCTCTCAGCACCCTGCACAGCACCCAGGGAGCCCATGGAGGGTGGACAGGGCTGTGGGGTCTCTCAGCACCCTGCACAGCACCCAGGGAACCCCATGGAGGGTGGGCAGGGCTGTGGGGTCTCTCCTCTCTCAGCACCCTGCACAGCACCCAGGGAGCCCATGGAGGGTGGGCAGGGCTGTGGGGTCTCTCCTCTCTCAGCACCCTGCACAGCACCCAGGGAGTCCCATGGAGGGTGGGCAGGCTGTGGGGTCTCTCCTCTCTCAGCACCCTGCACAGCACCCAGGGAGCCCATGGAGGGTGGGCAGGGCTGTGGGGTCTCTCCTCTCTCAGCACCATGCATAGCACCCAGGGAGCCCATGGAGGGTGGGCAGGGCTGTGGGGTCTCTCCTCTCTCAGCACCAAGCACAGCACCCAAGGAGCCCCATGGAGGGTGGGCAGGACTGTGGGGTCTCTCCTCTCTCAGCACCCTGCACAGCACCCAGGGAGCCCATGGAGGGTGGGCAGGGCTGTGGGGTCTCTCCTCTCTCAGCACCCTGCACAGCACCTAGGGAGCCCATGGAGGGTGGGCAGGGCTGTGGGGTCTCTCCTCTCTCAGCACCCAGGGAGCCCCATGGAGGGTGGGCAGGGCTGTGGGGTCTCTCCCCTCTCAGCACCATGCACAGCACCCAGGGAGCCCATGGAGGGTGGGCAGGGCTGTGGGGTGTCTCCTCTCTCAGCACCAGGCACAGCACCCAGGGAGCCCCATGGAGGGTCAGCAGGGCTGTGGGGTCTCTCCTCTCTCAGCACCAGGCACAGCACCCAGGGAGCCCATGGAGGGTGGGCAGGGCTGTGGGGTCTCTCCTCTCTCAGCACCAGGCACAGCACCCAGGGAGCCCATGGAGGATGGGCAGGGCTGTGCGGTCTCTCCTTTCTCTGGAAAGAAATGTCCAGAACTCTCAGAGAGCTAGAAGATTGGCATTTTTCTTTCCTGTCTTATTTTATCTTACTTTATTTTATTTTGTTTTGTTTTCAGTGGAGCAGTGTTTGGGCCTCTGTGGAGAGATTGTTGATGAGAATCCCACTCATGGGTGGTACTGGGGTGTCACGCTGGAAATGGAAAGCAGAACAGGGGACCACATATCGGAGGGCAGCAGAGCATGTATTTCTGGAATTTTCTGGGCCAGACCAGTTTCTGGACAGGGAACCCTAATGGCAGTAGGGGTCAGACAGCCGGGAGGAGGCGGGGTTGTGGGGACCCCAGTGGGGACAGTGAGAAGCCCTTTGAGTGGTCCCTTCAGGGGGGAGTTCCCAGGGGCTGGGGGTGGCATTGGAGGATCCGCGGTGCAGAAAAGGCAGAAGCCTTCAGGTCTGGGCTCCCAGGGAAACTGAGGCAGAGAAGCTGTGAAGACTACAACAGAGACAGAGAAACTGGGGGACAAGAAGTCAGGTCACGGGAGTCGGGCGGTAGCGCAGCGGGTTAAGCGCACGTGACACAAAGCGCAAGGACCCGCGTAAGGATCCCGGTTCGAGCCCCCGGCTCCCCACCTGCAGGGGAGTCGCTTCCCAGGCGGTGAAGCAGGTCTGCAGGTGTCTGTCTTTCTCTCCCCCTCTCTGTCTCCCCCCTCCCCTCTCCCTTTCTCTCTGTTCTGTCCAACAATGACGACTTCAAGAACAACAATAACTACAGCAACAATAAAAAACAAGGGCAACAAAAAGGAAAATAAGTAAAAAAAAAAAAAATATATATATATATATATATATATATATATATAAAATAAAGAAGTCAAAGTCACAGAGACACCCTCCTGCCAGGACCCTGGGTGCCTGCCTCCCTGGCCCCTTTTTCCCCATCCCCCTCTGCCCGCCTGCCCGTCTCCAGCTCCCCCTGCCGAGGGCCCCCCTGGAGCAGGAAAGTGGTCCCTGGTCCCCAAAGTTTGGCGCCAGGCAGCTGAAAGCTAATTAGCCCGCGGAGCACTGAGACAGGAAGCGGGGTGCCAGGAGGGGGGTGCTGGGTGCCTGCCTAAGCCCTGGTGTGCTGGCTGGGGGAGGTGACACCTCAGGCTGGCTGCCAGCGTGCAGGGTCCCCCAGTCGTGGACACCCGAGGATACAGGTGGGTAAGACTGCCTGCTGGCTGTGTCCAGAGCTCAGGGCAAGGTCTGAGGGTCCTGGACGGGGTGGAGGGGGGGGATCACTTCTTCCCTGGGCTTGAGTGGGAGGTTATTTGAAGTCAGGGTCATTCGCTGAGCCGGCCTGTCCCCCAAGTGGTTGCCGCTGGGTCGCAGTTCTTGTTTGGGGCGTTGGGATGAGTGAGTCTGCCTGGTTTTTGTTTTTTTTTGGGGTCATCAGACTTGGGGTATTGTTGGGCGTGTTTGACTTGGGGAGGATCTGGGGGGATCAGACTTGGAGTGGGCAGGCGTTTGGCTTGCGAGGGCAGGTGGGTTCAACTGGGGGGGTCGCCTGGGGGATTTCTACTTGGGGAACTTGGGTTTATTTTGACTTGGGACATGCTTGGGGGGTTCATTTGGGGGCTGCTAGAAGGATGATTTGGGGGGCCGGGGGTGTTGAGTTGTGACCCTGAAGTGATTCAACTAGGGGTGCCCTAGTGGGTTGACTTGGGTTTGTTTTTTTTTTTTACTCGGAGGGATTCTAGGAGTTTAACTTGGGGGGATCCTGGGTGGATGAGACTGGGGGATGGGGGTTTGAGTTGGGGAGGGGGGCTGTGGACAGCAGGGCTGGAAGTCACAGTCCCTGACTGCCCCCTGCCCCCCCCAGGCTGGCCGTCCAGGCCTCTGAGGTCCCCGTGCCGCCCGCCATGGCCCGTCTGGCTGCCGTGCTTTGGGGCCTGTGTGTCACCACCGTCCTGGTCACCTCGGCCACACAAGGTAGGCGCCCCCCCAGATGAGAGCAGAGGGTGGTGGGCCGGGGCCGTCCCCAGGGCTCCCGCACACCCAGGGTGGTTACTTGACGGCGTGTCCGTGACGTTTATTGAGAAGACAGCTAATTAGCCCTCTCAACCTACAATTACAGCCGGCCTGCTGATTACTCCATTAACGGGGGTTTGGGGATGGGGGGCAGAAACAGGGGTCCCCTCGCCGACCCTGCCTGCCCTGAGGTGTCCCTGTTCCCCCCCCTCACTTCTCGCCCTGGTGTCCCCTCATTTAAAAGGAGAGAAGGGGGGGTCCGGGTGTGTATCCACTTTCTCTGCCCACCCCAGAGCCCCCAGCCAGGAGGGTGGGGTGCTGTCTCCCTGTACCCTTCATGCCCCCACCCTGGCCCCCCCAGACCCAGCTGAGCCAGCCCTCCGCCCCCGGCCCCCCCTCCCAGCCCCGGAACGGGATAAATTTAGCCCAGCGAGCAGATGGTTCTGGAGGAACGAACACATGTCAAGCATTCCCCCCAAGCTGGGCTTGGTTCACCCAAAAAAACCCCAGGGGCCCAGCCGCCACCCTCTCTCTGTTCCCCCAACTCCTCCCCGGGTGGGGGTACCCCCCGGCCCGCCCAGATGGCTGACACGCACACCCCCCACCCTGTTCATGGCTAAGTATGACATCCCACTTCCTGCTGCCAGTCTTGCCCTGGCCAGCTGGGTGCATGGGGCCTCGAACCCGGGTCAGGGGAGGCAGCGGGCAGAGCTGTGTGGGGACGTGAGGTGGTTTCGTCTGCTCCCCACACAGAGAGTGACTGGGATGAGAGTCAGGCTTGGGGTTCGTGGGGCTGAGGTGGGCTCACAGGGGAGGGCGCCTGCCTTGTCACATCTCTCATCCTGGCTCAGCTTTGAGCCCTGGTACCACATGGCAGGTGCCCAAGAACCTGGGAGAGCTCCAGTGCTGCGAGGTGGTTCTCCTTTTCCCTCTCTCTCTCTCCATCTCTCTGTCTCTCTCCCCATCTCTCTCCATATCTGTCTCTCTCTCTCCATCTCTGTTTCTCTCCATCTCTCTCCATCTGTCTCTCCAGCTCTCTGTCTCTCTCCATCTCTCCATCTGTCTCTCCAGCTCTCTGTCTCTCCATCTCTCTCCATCTGTCTCTCTAGCTCTCTGTATCTCTCTCCATCTCTGTCTCTCTCTTCATCTCTCTGTCTCTCCATCTCTGTCCCCATCTTTCTGTCTCTCTCCATCTCTCTGTCTCTCTCCATATCCCTGTCTCTCTCCATCTCTCTCTCCCCATCTCTCTCCATCTCTGTCTCTCTCCATCTCTCTCCATCTCTCTGTCTCTCTCCATATCTCTGTCTCTCTCCATATCTCTGTCTCTCTCCATCTCTCTCTCTCTCCATCTCTGTCTCTCTCCATCTCTCTCCCCATCTCTCTCCATCTCTCTGTCTCTCTCCCCATCTCTCTCCATATCTGTCTCTCTCTCCATCTCTCTGTCTCCATCTCTCTCCATCTGTCTCTCCAGCTCTCTGTCTCTCTCCATTTCTCTGTCTCTCTCTTCATCTCTCTGTCTCTCCATCTCTATCCCCATCTCTCTCTCTCCATATCTCTCTCTCCATCTCTCTGTCTCTCTCCATCTCTGTCTCTCTCCATCTCTCTGTCTCTCTCCATCTCTGTCTTTCTCCATCTCTCTCCCCATCTCTCTCCATCTCTGTCTCTCTCCATATCTCTCCCCATCTCTCCCCATCTCTCTGTCTCTCTCTCAATCTCTCTCTCATATCTCTCTCCATCTCTCTATGTCTCACAACATATTTGCTTATTGGAGACAGAGATGTTTAGAGGAAGAGAGGAGCAAGGAGAGAGAAAGGGTTGGGGATATAGCATAATGGCTATGCAAAAAGACTTTCATGTAGAGACAGAGAGAAACAGAGAGAGAGAGACAGAGAGAGAGAGAGATGGAGAGGCCAGGCAGTGGTGCACCTGGTTAAGCACTCACAGTAAAGTGCACTAGGACCTGGGTTCAAGCCCCCGGTCCCCACCTGCAGGGAGAAAGCTTTGCAAGTGGTGAAGCAGGGCTGCAGGTGTCTCTCTGTCTCTCTGTCTCCCCCTCCCCTCTCGATTTTTAAAAATATATTATTTATTTATTTATTTATCTATTAATGAGAGAGATAGGAGGGGAGAGAGAAAGAACCAGACATCACTCTGGTACATGTGCTGCCAGGGATTGAACTTGGGACCTCGTGCTTGAGAGTCCAGTGCTTTATCCACTGCGCCACCTCCCGGACCACCCCCTCAATGTCTGTCTCTATCCAATAAATAAAAATAAGAGGGTCGGACGGTAGCGCAGCAGCTTAAGCGCAGGTGGCACAAAGCGCAAGGACCGGCAGGAGGAAGGATCCTGGTTCGAGCCCCTGGCTCCCCACCTGCAGGGGAGTTGCTTCCCAGGCGGTGAAGCAGGTCTGCAGGTGTCTGTCTTTCTCTCCTCCTCTCTGTCCTCCCCTCCTCTCTCCATTTCTCTCCGTCCTATCCAACAACGACATCAAAAACAACAATAGTAATAACCACAACAACGTTAAACATGGGCAACAAAAGGGGGAAAAAAAGTAGCCTCCAGGAGCAGTGGATTCGTGACGCAGGCACCGAGCCCCAGCAATAACCCTGAAGGCAAATAATAATAATAAATAATAATATTTTAAAAAAGAAAAGTAGAATTATAATAAATGTTTACTTAAACCAATGGGGGAGGTGGCATACAGACGGCTTGTCCAGTTGAGTGCACACTTTATCATACTCAAAGACCTGCAGTGGGGAGGTGGTGTCTCTCTGTCTCTCTCTCTTGGGAATGGCCGGGTCATGCACACACACTGAGGCCCAGTGATCACCCTTGCACCTCCCCCCCCCAAAAGAAAAAAAAGAGAGAAAAGAAACTGATAACACCAGAGAAGGACAGGCTGGGGAAATAACTCCCCTGCACGGAGCCCTGCTTTGCCACGTATGGACTCGGGTTTGAGCCCAGCCCCCACTGCACTGGAATCACTAACCAGCAGCAGAGAAAGTAAAACAGAAATGAGACCCCAAGAGCTTAGGACTGAAAACAGCCCCCCCTTTCTTTTTTTTTTCTTTTTTTATATTTATTTTCCTTTTTGTTGCCATTGTTTTTTTTATTGTTGTTGCAGTTGTTATTGTTGTTGTTCTTGATGTTGTTCATTGTTGGCTAGGACAGAGAGACATGGAGAGAGGAGGGGAAGACAGAGAGGGGGAGAGAAAGACAGACACCTGCAGACCTGCTTCACCGCCTGGGAAGCGACTCCCCTGCAGGTGGGGAGCTGGGGTTCGAACCGGGATCCTCACGCCGGTCCTTGTGCTTCACGCCACCTGCGCTTAACCCGCTGCGCCACCGCCCGACTCCCCAGCCCCTCTTCCTATCTCTTCTATCTCTGTCTCAGTTTGTCTCTGTGTCTGTCTTGCTGTCTGCCTTTCTATCTCTTTTTTAATTTCTTTATCTTTTTATTTTTATTATCTTTTTTTTAAAGAATGTATTTATTTATTCATGAGAAAGATAGGAGAGAAAGATCCAGGCGTCACTCTGGTCCATGTGCTGCGTGGGACCGAACTCAGGACTTCATGCTTGAGAATCCAATGCTTTATCCACTGCGCCACCTCCCGGAGACCACTTTTATGATCTTTTTTTCTTTTAAATATTATTTATTTATTTATTTATTCATGAGAAAGATAGGAGGAGAGAGAAAGAGCCAGACATCACTCTGGTCCATGTGCTGCTGGGGTCGAACTCAGGACCTCCTGCCTGAGAGTCCGATGCTTTCTCCCTGCGCCACCTTCCAGACCACTCTTTTTATCTTTTTATCGTATTTGTTGGATAGAGACAGCCAGAAATCAAGAGGGAGAGAGACAGAGACACCTGCAGCCCCGCTGCACCACTTGCAAAGTGTTCCCCTTGCAGGTGGGGACCAGGGGCTTGAACCCGGGACCTTGTGCGTTGTAATGTGTGCGGTTAGCCAGGTGGGCCGCCACCCGGCCCCTCTTTCTGCGTCTCTTTGTCTCTGTGTCTCTATGCTGTCTCTCTCTATCTCCCAGTCTCTGTATCTCTGGCTCTCTGTTCTGTTATCTTTCTAACTCTGTCTCTTTCCGTCTCTCCCTCTCTGCTCGTCCATCCTTCTTTTTCTGTCTTTGTTTTTCTCTGTCTCTGTCTCTGCCTTTATGTGTCTCTCTTGGTGTCAGTCTTTCTGTCTTTCTCTGTCCTGTGTTATGTCTTCCTGTCTCCATCTCTCTCTGTCCCCCCGTCTCCATCTCTCTCTGTCCCCCATCTCTGTCTCTCTGTCTCCCCATCTCTGTCTCTCTGTCCCCAGTCTCCATCTCTCTGTCCCCCAGTCTCCGTCTCTCTGTCCCTCAATCTCCGTCTCTCTGTCCCCCAGTCTCCGTCTCTCTCTGACCCCCATCTCTGTCTCTCTGTCTCCCAGTCTCCGTCTCTCTGTCTCCCCATCTCTGTCTCTCTGTCCCCCATCTCTGTCTCTCTGTCCCCAGTCTCCGTCTCTCTGTCCCCCAGTCTCCATCTCTCTCTGTCCCCCCATCTCCGCCTCTCTGTCCCCGGCTCCATCTCTGTCCCTGGCGTACCGTGGGGGTGCTCTGACGGTGTCCCCGTGTCCCGTGTCCCCAGCGGGCCTGAGCCGGGCAGGGCTGCCGTTCGGGCTGATGCGCCGGGAGCTGGCGTGTGAGGGCTACCCCATCGAGCTGCGGTGCCCGGGTAGCGACGTGGTCATGGTGGAGAACGCCAACTACGGGCGCACAGACGACAAGATCTGCGACGCTGACCCCTTCCAGATGGAGAACGTGCAGTGCTACCTGCCCGATGCCTTCAAGATCATGTCCCAGAGGTGAGGGCTGCCTGGAGAAGGTGGCGGGGGGACGGGGGGGATGGATCATAGGGGGAGGGGGGCAGATGACTCTCAGGCCTAGGATGCTCAGGCTTTCTCTCTCTCTCTTTAGTAAATAGACCTTTTACATATACATATAAATTCTTTATACTTATGTATTTTCCCTGGTTTTTTATTGTCGTAGTTATTATTATTGTTGTTATTGATGTCGTCGTTGTTGGATAGGACAGAGAAACGGAGAGAGGAGGGGAAGACAGAGAGGGGGAGAGAAAGACAGACACCTGCAGACCTGCTTCACCGCCTGGGAAGCGACTCCCCTGCAGGTGGGGAGCCGGGGGCTTAAACCCGGATTCTTATGCCAGTCCTTGCGCTCTGTGCCATGTGTGCTTAACCCGCTGCACTACTGCCTGACTCCCTCCTATTTATCTATTAAAATTTATTTATTTCCTTTTTGTTGCCCTTGTTTTTATTGTTGTTGTAGGTATTACTGTTGTTATTAATGTCGTTGTTGTTAGATAGGACAGAGAGACATGGAGAGAGGAGGGGGAGAGAAAGACAGACACCTGCAGACCTGCTTCACCGCCTGGGAAGCGACTCCCCTGCAGGTGGGGAGCCGGGGGCTCGAACCGGGATCCTTACAGTGGTCCTTGTGCTTTGCGCCACCTGCGCTTAACCCGCTGTGCTACCACCCGTCTCCTATTTTTTAATTTTAAAATGATACCCATTGGACTATTACAGCCACCAAGGCCTCTCGCTGTCACACACACACACCACCACCACCACCACCACCACCACTACCACCACCACCCGGAAAGGCAGCTCAGACCAGAAGCAGAGTGATTCCTGGCACTGAACCAATCTCTCACTGAATAAAGTCAGAGTCTTGCCATATTCCAGGGCCCAGGTTCAAGCCCTGGCACCCCATGGAAGTGCCAGAGCACAAGGGGACGCCCTGGCACTGTGATGTCTCTGCCTGTCTCTCTTCTCTGGGTAGCGATGGGCTCCGCACGCCCAGAGCAGTGCACCCCGTCCCCCCGCCCCCACCCCCACCCCCAGATGTGGTTTTAACTTCACGCCTCCCCGCCCCCGCCCCCAGATGTGGTTTTAACCTCCTGCCTCCCTGCCCCTGTCCCCACCCCCACCCCCAGATGCGGTTCTAACCTCCCGCCTCCCCGCCCACAGGTGTAACAACCGCACTCAGTGCGTGGTGGTCGCCGGCTCGGACGCCTTTCCTGACCCTTGTCCCGGGACCTACAAGTACCTGGAGGTGCAGTACGACTGTGTCCCTTACAGTGAGTCGCCTTGTTCCTCGGGCGCGGCCCCCACCCCGGGAGTGAGGAGGAGACGCCTTGACCCCCCCCTTGTTCACACGCTCTCACAAACACACCCACAGACTGGACACTTCAGACACAGAGACACACACACACACAACACAGACCAGTCACGTCACACACACACACCATAGACCAGACACTTCACACACACACACACACAACACAGACCAGTCACGTCACACACACACACCACACACCATAGACACACACGCGCACACACACACACACACACACACTTCAGATTAGACACACACCACAGACCAGACACTTGACACACACACACACAACACAGACTATACACTTGACACACACACACAACACAGACCAGTCACTTCACACACACATACACACACACATAGACCAGTCATGTCTCACACACACACACACACCACACACCACAGACACTTCACACACACACACACATACTTCAGATCAGACACTTGACACACACCACAGACCAGACACTTGACACACACATACACACACACACACACCCCACAGACCAGACACTTGACACACACACACACCACAGACCAGACACTTGACACACACACACACACACACACACACACACACACCACAGACCATACACTTCACACACACACCATAGATCATACACTTGACACACGCACACTCACACGCACACTCACACACACCACAGACCAGTCACTTCACACACACACACACACAATAGACCAATCACTTCACACACACCACAGACCAGACACTTCACTCACACACACACACACACACACACACCATAGACCAGTCACTTCACACACACACACACACACACACACACACACAACATAGACCAGTCACTTCACACATACACACATAGACCAGACACTTCACATACACACACACCCCATAGACCAGTCACTTCACACACACACACACACACAACATAGACCAGTCACTTCACACATAGACACACACACCCCACAGACCAGACACTTCACACACACACAACACAGACCAGACACTTGACACACACACACACACACCACTCAACACACACACCGCAGACCAGACACTTCACACACACACACATGTCCACCACCTACACACACTGTCACCCATGCACACCCCACAGACATGCCCGGGCACCCTGGGGTGGCCATCCCTCACTCTGACCACTTCCTTGTCCACGCTTGGTGTCAAACCCCCAACCCTCACAGACTCTGTCCCCTTCTCTGACTGTTCCCATGTGGCCCACTGGCTTCCGCAGTCCAAGGCCACACACATCACACTCACCCCTCTCCTCACCCTGGACCTTGAGCCCACAGCCACCATCTCACCTCCCTCTTCTTACACCCTTCCCTTCAGACATGCCACTAGCTTCCTCATCTTCCTCTGGCCCTCCATGTCCCCCTGTCCTGGGAGATGGACCTCCTAGAAAGGCAGCCCACCCTCTCAGGCTTAGTAGCCGACCCAGTGCTAAGGGCTGGAAGCATCTCCCTCAGACTCACCCCTTCTGACCCATTGGCCATTGCTCTCAGGGCACTTCCTGTGCAGACAGGAAGTGCTGCCATGTTGACCTGACAGTGGCTCCCAGGAGGACCTAGGGCAGTGATCTGAGGAGCCCAGGGGGTCTGGCCTTCTGGAACTGGGCCCAGGGGAGCAAACAAAGACAGGGTCTCTCCTCCTCAGCACCCACTCTTGGAAGCCACCCCACTTTCTGCCCACCCCTCTCCCCATCACCCCTTCTCCTCTGCCCTCACCCCCAGCGACCTGGAGGTGGGGTCTCCGGGCAGAGGGGGGCTGGAGGCAGGGCCACCGGGGTGTCTGACGGTGGGGCCCTTCGACTCTCCCTCCTCCTCTCCCCTCCTCTCCCAGCCTTCCTCCCCAAACTCCTCCCCTCCCCACCTTTGATTTCTCCGCACAGGTGGGGACCTCCGGCCCCCCCAAAACAGGACGGGCCCGCCTGCTTACCTCCTTTTTTCACTCTTCCCCGTTTTCCTTGCAGCCACCTTCGGAAGCCTCCAGCGGAGGACTCACGCTGAACCCCCAAACACTGGGGGTGATCACTGCCCGATCTCACGATGGGGGGCTAGCGGGGAAAGGGGTTGCAGGGCCGGTTAGTATAGCTCAGCATGGTGTTGGTTGTGGGGGGGGGGGTTCGGGCTGGGTTTTGAGGTGCACCCTCAGAGTCCAGGTGTTCGTGGGGTGTTAACTTCACCCCCTACACACACATACACACACACACACACACACACACACACACACACACACAGTGCCCAGACCACGGCCTGGTTCCAGATGTGCTCAGCAACTGGGGGAGAGAGGTGGGGGGATGCCCCATGTCCCTTTGAAACCCAGCTCAGCCGGTATGCTCATTTGTGAAGGCCGGAGTGCGGAGGGGGGACCCTGCGTTGCCAGGGGAGCCTCCAAGAATAGAAAGATGACCCGAAGCTGCCCCCAGCAGAGCAAGTGGTGCCTCGCCGTACCTGTTCCCCAGCTGCAGACGGGATTCCGGAATGACCACTGGGGCTCACGTTCTGCCGGTTGCTTCTGCTGTGGCCCCCGGCCCCCAAAATGACCGGTGGGAGCTGGGGAAAAATTAAAGGAGGCTCATAATCTCCCAGCCCCTCCCTCGATTTTGGGGGACCCCCGTGTCTTTGGTCAGCCTGGGGGGAGGCGAACCCCAAATTAAGTAGCTCACGCAGACCTGGAAAGAAGGGGACTGTTTAATAAATAACAGAGAGGCCAGGCCCCCAGTGCTATCTGCCCCCCCCAAAGAAAAAAAATTCTCGGGAGTCAGGCGGTAGCGCAGCAGGTTAAGCGCAGGTGGCGCAAAGTGCAAGGACCGGCATAAGGATCCCGGTTCGAGCCCCCCCCCCGGCTCCCCATCTGCAGGGGAGTCGCTTCCCAGGCGGTGAAGCAGGTCTGCAGGTGTCTGTCTTTCTCTCCCCCTCTCTGTCTTCCCCTCCTCTCTCCATTTCTCTCTGTCCTGTCCAACAACAACGACATCAGTAATAACTACAACAGTAAAACAACAAGGGCAACATAAAGGGAATAAATAAATATTTTTTTTAAAAAATTCTCTGAGCACCTCCGTGCCAGGCCCTGGTCAAGGCGCTGGGGAATGGAGGGGCCCTGCACATAAGTAGCTCTGGGTGGAGGGTCCCCAGATCAGGCAAGGGGTGGGCGGGCCAGAGAGAGAGCCTGGAGTGGGGGTGAGAGCCCAGCGCCGGGGTGGGGGCCCCACTAACTCTGGGTTTGCCTTGCAGCCGTGCCCCGTCTAACTACAAGTCCTTTATTCTGCAGGTGTTGCCCCCGCCCGGGGTGGGGTGGGGGTCTCGGAGAAGCCCCTAGGGTCCCCAGGGTTGGGGTGGGGTGAGAGCAAAGAAACTTGAGTGTGGAAGTGGGGGGGGCGAGGTGTCCAGGGGAGTGTGGGAGTGTGTCTGTCCCTCCCCTCCACCGCCAGCCCTCCCTGTCTGTGAACACCCCCCTCCCCAGCCACCCAGCCTACTCCCTGTCTGTCTGCTCCCCATCGGCTGGGACCCTCTTGAGGGGCTCCCCCCAACCCCCCCTCCCGTCATTCCGTGTTCCCCTCTGCCTGCTTCTCTGTGAGTTGTTTCTGTTCTCTTTTTGTGGGGGGGGACTTCCAGCTGGGGGGGACCCCCTCTGTGCCCCTCCCCCAACCCCATGTGTCTGTCACTGGGTCCTTTCTCCCATGTCTCTCCCTCCTGTGCTCGTACCCCTCCCCGTAACACCCTCCCGCCCCTACTGGACCCCCCCCCAAAAAAAAACCTCAAGGGGCAGGGTGGGGGCCTCCAAGCGGATGCTTACGTGGGGGGGATCAGGGGTGACTAGGAAGGTGAGGGGGGCCAGAACGGGGTGGGGAACGGTGCGTTGGCAGACGGAGGAGGAGGAGGAGGCTTGGAAAACAAAGCAAGCAAAGTGCTGCCAGGAGCCAGCCGCAGACGACTTAACTCTTCTTTTTTGTTGTTGTTTATTATTTTTCTGTTTGGTTTGGTTTTTCTCTTTTGGTTTTTTTGTTTTGTTGTGTGTGTTTTTGTTTCTCTCGCACCGTTTCCCTTTTTGTTGTTGTTCAATTTGTTCTCTCTCTTCTCTCTCTCTCTCTTCCGATGCTTGTAGAAGTGGAGCAGAAAGGTAATCGCACTGCCACCAATGCTGACACCCCCTAACTCACACTTTGCTCCCCCCCCCCCGCCCTGTACTTATGTGACCCCTTCACCAGACCCTCACCCTGGGCGGTCCCCCCCTCCCGGGGTCCCGGTGGGGTGGCCCTGGTGCCTACACAGACATCCTCCAGGCACCTGAAGAAACTCTCTTGAGCGGGCAGGACTGCTTTCTCTCCTCTTTTTCTCTCTCCCTCGTTCTTTCTCTCCCTTTCTCTTCTCTCTCCCCCTGCTATGTAGGCCCTTTGGGGAGGACCTGGCTTTCTCATACTTATTTATTTGTTTTGCCTCCTTCAGGAGACCTGTGTATACAACGGGGGGGGGGGGGGCGTGAGGGAGGGGGACACGGGGCAGTGAGGGGAGGGGACCAGCTCTCTCCTCTCTCTTCTCCTCTCTCTCTCTCCCCTATTTTATAACCAGTGCCTGGTTTCTGGGATGAAGTGGGGTGACTGGAGGGGTGCTCACCCTGGGTTTCTTATCTTGGGGGAGCAGGTCTCTCTCTCTCTCTCTCTCCCTTTTTCTCTGGGGTCTCCCAGTAGCTTCCGGAGTCCCTTCTGGCTTGACGACCCGACCCCCACCCAGGCCCAGAGCTGTTCGGAGCACCCCTCTCCCCCTTTTTTTTTGGTTCCTGCTCCCCACCTGTGCACACACACACAGCGTCCCCCATTCTGGACCAGTGGGGTGGGGTGGGCTGGGCCGCGTCCCCCCTCGGAAAGACCACCTGCCAGAGCTGGGGGTGCGGGTGGGGGTGGGGGAGGGTGACCAGAGGGTGGGGGGCGTGGGGCTGGAGGGGTTGCGGGGAGACTCTAGGTCTGGAATCAACCTCACAAAGCTGCAGTCAGGGTTCCTTCCTCCGGGCTGTGCTGGTTACAGGGAGCCGCGGGTGGGTGTGTGGGGGGCGGGGGCACGGGGAAGGGGATCCTCCAGGAGCACCCCGATTTCTGGCCCGTCCACTCCCTGGGCTTGTGGGCAGGGGGCACTCTCTGTCCCCCTCCCCGGAAGTGTCATGTAAAAATTGACAACCACCAGGCAGTGGAGGGGCCTGGGAAATTGAGGTGATCAGGGAGCCACCCCTCAGAATAGGTGGTGGGCTGGGCTAGGGTCCCTCCGAGCTGCCCCCCTCCCTCATCACAGAGAGTCCTGGGCACCCCTCCACCCCCTTCCCGCTGCCTCCCCACCCGGCTCTTCTTACAGGCTGCTGGTTCCAGAGTCTTCACTTTTTCTCTTCAAAATGGGGGGGGGGGGAGACAGGGATGGGAGGGAATGGGGGGGCTGGGGAGAAGAGGTGCTGGGGGTCGGGTGGGGGTCCTTTGCCAGCCGAGGCCCTAGGCAGCCCTTAAAACATTTAACCGCATCTTTCTCCTCCTCCAATGCCTTTGGCTCCAAATCGCCCTCCCAGCCTCCCTGCCCCACCAACCTTGTGGCCACCCCCCAAAAAAAACCCAAAAACACAACACAAACCCTCTGAGGTCACTGCCCCACTACCCCCTCACCCCAGCTTGGGGAAGAGAGGAGCCCCCAGTAGGCCAGGCTTGCTGGGCTGCAGAGCCGGCCTGGAAATGGGGGGTCTAGGGCCGCCCCCCCCCGCCCCCTCCCCGGCTGCCTGGGTCCCAGGCCTGCTTGCAGCAGAGAATTCACCGCAGACCCTTGCCTGCGTGTGGGTTCTGCTACCAGTGGCATAAAGGGGCGGGGGTCTGCAGGGTTCCCCGAGGAGGCTGCTGGGGGTCGGGTGGGCAGGCCAGCTACGGTCCACGAGACCAGACTTTCCTCCTTTTCAGGGCATGGGGGGGTGGGGCGGGGCCCCCCGCCTTTCTGCTATCAGCGCTGCCTCGGTCCCTCCTGAGCTGGGGATGGTCTCAGGTAAATCAGGGTTTGGGGGGGTGTGTGGTGCGCAGGGGTGGGGCGGCGGGGCCTGGCTGGGGCGGGCCGGGGTCTTCATCCTAGCACCTGGGACTGGCCCCCCCCAACCCCGGGGGGGGGACCCGCAGCCGGGGGCCCGGGCCTTGGAGTGAATTCTCTGCTCACCCCTCTTCTCCCCCAGCGTTAACCTTTCCTCCCCAGGTGGCCGCCGGCCAGCGCGCCTCCCTCGGACCCGGGACCTCACCGAGCCCGCCCCATCCCCGTCCCCCCCCACACACAGCTCTCCTGCTCCTCCCTCACTCCCTCCCCACGGCCCCCCACCCCTGCACCCTCACCCCACCCCGTGCACCTATCAGTGTTGGCTGCTAAACTCGCCCATGAGAGGCCCTTCCGGCTGGGGGGCAGGACACCCCACCAATAAAAAAAAAATCATAATAAAAAAGAAACAAAACTCCTTTCTCCTTCTCCGCGGCTACTGATTGTGTGGGTGGGTATCCCGGGGCCAGCGTGGTGGGGGGCGGCCACAGGGGGCATCCAGAAGTCTGAGATGCCTCTGGGACCCTGGGTTGGTGGGCGGCAGTGGTGGCGGGGGGGGGGGGGGGGGGGAGACAGCCTCCCTCCCCGACTAGGGGGATCCCCAGTGTTACCCCTTGGGGTTTCTGCGGGAAGAAGGAAGTGGACTTTTTCCACAACAGAACAAAACCAAAAAAAAATCAATCTGAGTTTTAATAAAGAACAAAAAAGTGGCTGATGGGTAGCCCAAGCTGGCGGGGCGCTGAGACCCCCCCAAAAATAAAATAAAATAAAAGGAATCTCTGTACCCACAGTGAGGTGCTGTAACAGTCGCACCCCCGGAATGAATCGCACCTGGCGTCCCCCCCAGCCTGTGGGGTCTCATGCAGCTGAAGAGGGAGAGGCGGGGTGGGGGGAAGGAGCGCGGGCAGGAAAGTGGGGGGTTCCACCTTTCCTCCCACCTCACCCCGTCCCCCCACGCCCCCACCCCACCCCCATTCACTAACCCTGCTCCTTCAAGGCCTTGGTATGTTAGGGAGACAGGCAGCTGGGAGGGAGGGCGGGAGGGGGGTGTCCCGTGTGTGGGGGGTGGGGCTCCCCAAACCCCCTTTCTCATTACCAGCCCTACCAAGCAACCGTGACTGCAGCAGCAGGAGGAGGTGGGGTGGCGGGGTGGGCGGCGTGGCGGGCGCCCCCTCCGGCCTGTGTGACCGACCTGCATCTCTCTCTCTCTCGTGCGTGTGCGTGTGTCCCTGTGTGTCCCAGTCTTCGTGTGCCCGGGGACGCTGCAGAAGGTGCTGGAACCCACATCCACGCACGAGTCGGAGCACCAGTCCGGGGCGTGGTGCAAGGACCCGCTGCAGGCGGGCGACCGCATCTACGTCATGCCCTGGGTGCCCTACCGCACCGACACGCTCACCGAGTACGCCTCGTGGGAGGACTACGTGGCCGGCCGCCACACCACCACCTACCGGCTGCCCAACCGCGTGGACGGCACGGGCTTCGTGGTTTACGACGGCGCCGTCTTCTACAACAAGGAGCGCACCCGCAACATCGTCAAGTACGACCTGCGCACCCGCATCAAGAGCGGGGAGACGGTCATCGGGGCCGCCAACTACCACGACACGTCGCCCTACCGCTGGGGCGGCAAGACAGACATCGACCTGGCGGTGGACGAGAGCGGGCTGTGGGTGCTGTACGCCACCGAGGCCAACGGCGGGCGCCTGGTGGTGAGCCAGCTCAACCCCTACACCCTGCGCTTTGAAGGCACCTGGGACACGGGCTACGACAAGCGCTCGGCCTCCAACGCCTTCATGGTGTGCGGGGTGCTGTACGTGCTGCGCTCCGTCTACGTGGACGACGACAGCGAGGCGGCCGGCAACCGCGTGGACTACGCCTTCAACACCCACGCGGGCCGCGGCGAGCCCCTGGGCCTGGCCTTCCCCAACCCCTACCAGTTCGTGTCCTCCGTCGACTACAACCCCCGGGACAACCAGCTGTACGTCTGGAACAACTACTTTGTCGTCCGCTACGGGCTGGAGTTCGGGCCCCCGGACCCCAGTGCCGGTGAGTGTGGGGGGGTGTCTGCGGGGGGGCGGGGGGGATGGGAGGCCCATGCTGAGAGCGGAGGGGTTGGGCGCCCCCACCGGCACCGCTGCGTGGGAGGGGGCCCCATTGGGGTCCGTCGCAGGGAGATAATCTCTCATGGGCCCACCCGGGGACCCCCCACTTCCCAGGATACCCCCATGGACCCCCCACTTCCCAGGATTCCCCCATGGACCCCCCACTACCCAGGATTCTCCCCATGGACCCCCCACTATCCAGGATTCCCCCCATGGACTCCCCACTACCCAGGATTCCCCCATGGACCCCCCACTACCCAGGATTCCCCCCATGGACCCCCTACTACCCAGGATTCCCCCATGGAACCCCCACTACCCAGGATTTCCCCCATGGACCCCCCACTACCCAGGATTCCCCCATGGACCCCCCACTACCCAAGACTCCCCCCATGGACCCCCCACTACCCAAGACTCCCCCCATGGATCCCCCACTACCCAGGATTCCCTCATAGACCCCCCACTACCCAGGATTCCCCCCACTACCCAGGATTCCCCCCGGGCACCCCCCATTACCCTGGATTCCCCCCATGGACCCCCACTACCCAGGATTCCCCCCGGGGATCCCCCACTACCCAGATTCCCCCATGACCCCCCCCACTACCCAGGATTCCCCCCATGGACCCCCCCACTACCCAGGATTCCCCCATGGACCCCCCCACTACCCAGGATTCCCCCATGGACCCCCCACTACCCAGGATTCCCCCCACTACCCAGGATTCCCCCATGGACCCCCTACTACCCAGGATTCCCCCCATGGACCCCCTACTACCCAGGATTCCCCCATGGACCCCCCCCACTACCCAGGATTCCCCCATGACCCCCCCACTACCCAGGATTCCACCCATGGACCCCCCTACTACCCAGGATTCCCCCCATGGACCCCCCACTACCCAGGATTCCCCCCATGGACCCCCCACTACCCAGGATTCCCCCCACGGACCCCCCTACTACCCAGGATTCCCCCATGGACCCCCCTACTACCCAGGATTCCCCCATGGACCCCCCCCACTACCCAGGATTCCCCCCATGGACCCCCTACTACCCAGGATTCCCCCATGGACCCCCCACCACCCAGGACACCCTCCTGTAGACGGCCCCCAAAGGCAGGGCCCTCCCCAGGACCCCCACTCAACACCCGAGACTCAGGACCCCCCCCAGACCCCACCACCATGAACTCCAACCATGAACCCCCTCTGGCCCGCACCTGTGGTTGATCCGTCCACAGGGATGCCGCCGCCCAAGACCCCTGATGCCCTCCTGCTGTGGACACCACCACCTAGGAGGCCCCAGGCTCTCCAGTCACCTCCCCAACTGTGGGCCCCCACCATCCAAAAACCCCACTTGCTGTGGACCCAGGACCTTCTAGACACCCCAAGCTGTGGACCCCCTACTCAGGGTCAGCCCTGGACACAGACCCCCCACCACCACCAGGATACGCAGGAGCCCCCAGCTCCAGCCGTGGACCCCAGGATGGGACACACATGAGGGGTCCTGGGGTCACACAGCAGTCGGGGGGCTAGAAGCACCCTAGAGTTGGCTAACATGTCTCCCCCTAAATGCTGAGAAGGGGCTGGGCCAGTACCACTTCCATTTCAAATTGGGGAAACTGAGGCACTGGCTGGATTGGAACCACCTTTGTTCTTTTTTGTTGTGTTTCCAATTTAACTGAATTTTTTTTTTTTTTTTTTTTGCCCACCAGGGTTTTATCTCTGGGGCTCGGAGCCTGCACCATGAATCTATCACTCCCGGTAGCCTTTTTCTTTTCAGTCTGATAGAAGGTAGGAAAAGCAAGAGAAGAGAAAGAGAGAGAGAGACAGACAAAGACACCTGCAGACTGGCTCCACCGCTTGTTGTGAAGTTTCTCCGCTTCCCTGCACAGCTGGAGGGCCACAGGATTTGAACCTGGGGTCCTTGAAAGTGGACGGTGTGTGTGCTCAACCAGGAGCGCCACTGCCTGGCCTCTGTTGTTGTGGTTATTATCATCATTCTTATTTTTTAAATATTTATATTTATTTTTCCCTTTTTTATTGTTAAAGTGATTATTATTGTTGTTGTTGATGTCGTTGTTATTGTTGGATAGGACAGAGAGAAATGGAGAGAGGAGGGGAAGACAGAGAAAGGGAGAGAAAGACAGACACCTGCAGACCTGCTTCACCACCTGGGAAGCGACTCCCCTGCAGGTGGGGAGCCGGGGGCTCGAACCGGGATCCTTATGCGGGTCCTTGCGCTTTGCGCCACCTGCGCTTAACCCGATGCGCTACCTACCGCCCGGCTCCTGGCCGTCCTTATTTTAAGGTAGATTTCTTTCTGCTTCTGTGAGAAGGCGAGAGAGATGCTGGCATGTGCAGTGCGGGGCCTCGAACCCAGGGCCTGGAGCCTACGAGTCCTGCTCCCTCTTGCCCCGCCACGCCCCCACTTGCCCTGCCTCTGTTTTGGGGTGTCGCTGCCTGGGGGTGCATGTGCTGACCCCAGCCCCCTCCTCCCCGCAGGCCCCGCCACCGCCCCGCCGCTCAGCACCACCACCACGGCCCGGCCCACCCCGCTCACCAGCACCGCAGCGCCCGCCGCCACCACGCCCCTGCGCCGCGCGCCCCTCACCACGCACCCGGTGGGCGCCATCAACCAGCTGGGCCCTGACCTGCCCCCCGCCACCGCCCCCGCGCCGGGCACACGCCGCCCCCCCGCGCCCGACCTGCACGTGGCCCCCGAGCTCTTCTGCGAGGCCCGGGAGGTGCGGCGGGTGCAATGGCCGGCCACGCAGCAGGGCATGCTGGTGGAGAGACCTTGCCCCAAGGGCACCCGAGGTGAGTGCCGCCCTCCAGCCCTCGGCTGGCACCTGTTGGTCACCTGCCACCCTCCCATCACCATGTCACCTTCTGTCACCCGCCCATTATCTTGCCACCTGTCACCCAGCCATCACTTGCCCGTCACCATGCCACCTTCCATCACCCTCTCCTCACCTCCTTGTCACCTGCCGCCTTCTGTCACCCTCCTATCACCTTTGTGTCACCTCTGTCAACTGCCACCTTTCTTTTTTTTTTTTTTTTAAATATTTATTTTATTTATTTATTCCCTTTTGTTGCCCTTGTTGTTTTATTGTTGTAGTTATTATTGTTGTTGTTGTTGTTGGATAGGACAGAGAGAAATGGAGAGAGGAGGGGAAGACAGAGAGGAGGAGAGAAAGATAGACACCTGCAGACCTGCTTCACCACCTGTGAAGCGACTCCCCTGCAGGTGGGGAGCCGGGGTTTGAACCGGGATCCTTATGCCGGTCCTTGTGCTTTGCGCCACCTGCGCTTAACCCGCTGCGCTACAGCCCGACTCCCAACTGCCACCTTTCTACCACCTGTCACTGGCTATCACCTTTCTGTCACCTGCTGTGACACCCTCCCCGGGGGGCAGGGCAGGGCAGGGCAGGGCAGGAAGCCGGCCTGTCCTCAGAGCCCAGAGCTAGTGGCAGCACCGGGCGGCCGCTCTCCATCTGTCCTGTACTTGTCCCCGGCTACAGAGGTGACAGGGCCCAGGTGCCCGCTGGTGGGAGTGGGGTGATGGGGCCCATCAACTCCCAGGACCCCTCCCCACCCCCTGTAGCCAGAGGTTTCCAAGATGGGCTTTCTAGAAAGTTCTAAATCCCAGCGACACAGCCTTTGGAAAGGGGGTGTCCTTGTGGCGGGGGTGGGGGGGAAGCTTCTGTCACTACGAAGGGCTGTGGGTCTGACCGCCGGGACCCCCTCCTGTCTTGCCTCTGTGTCCCCGTCTGTCCGTGTCCCCAGGAATCGCCTCCTTCCAGTGTCTCCCGGCTCTGGGGCTCTGGAACCCGCGGGGCCCCGACCTCAGCAACTGCACGTCCCCGTGGGTGAACCAGGTGGCGCAGAAGGTACCCCGAGCCCCGAGCGGGAGGTGGCGGGTGGGCATGGCGCCCCCGGGTGCTGCGGGTCTGGGGGCGCCGAGCGGTCCTGATGCCCCACCCCGGGCGCCCCCAGATCAAGAGCGGGGAGAACGCGGCCAACATCGCCGGGGAGCTGGCGCGCCACACACGGGGCCCCATCTTTGCGGGCGACGTGTCGTCGTCTGTGCGGCTGCTGGAGCAGCTGCTTGACATCCTGGACGCCCAGCTGCAGGCGCTGCGGCCCGTGGAGCGCGAGTCGGCCGGCAAGAACTACAACAAGGTGGCCTTGGGCCCCCACGACCCGGCCTTGGCGGGGGACAGAGAGAGAGAGAGAGAGAGAGACCCCCGTCGGGGAGGGGGCTGGGAGGCCTGCCTGGCAGTCCTGGGAATGGGGGTCCCTTTCCCTCAGCCTAACGTTTGGGGAGCAAGGACCCCAGGCCAGTGGGGGCTCCCCTCCTGGCAGGCCCTGGGAATAGGGGTACCCTAGGACCCCCCATGTTTGAGAGACAAGAAGGGCCCTCGATCTCCTCAGTGCTCAGGAGGTGGGGGAAGGACCCCCAGAGCTGCTGAGGCTCCCTCTTGGGCCATCTGGGAGTGGGGGGTCCCTGGGTCGCCCCAATGCAGGGGCCCCTGACCCCCCATCTCCCCTCCAGATGCATAAGCGGGAGAGGACATGCAAGGACTACATCAAGGTGAGACGCGGGGGATGGGGCCCCTGGGGGTCTGGGGCAGGGGGTGGGGAAGAGCTCTGAGGACTGTGAGAGTCTAGGGACCTGGAGTGGGGGGCTATGGGGAGCAGTGGGGGGTACAGGGGCTTGGAGCTGTGGGGGGGTTCTCAGGAGTCTGGGAGTCTAGGGGACTGGGGCGGGGGGCTCCAGGGGCTGTGGGGGTCTAGTGGCTTGGGGCAGTGGGCTCTAGGGGTGTGGTCCACGGGAGGCTGTGGGAGTCTGGGGGTCTAGGCTGTTGGGGCCCATGGGTGACTTGGGAGTCTCGTGACCCAGGGTGGTAGGCTCTGGGGGCATGTGGAGCTCCGGGGGTCTAGGGCCTGGGTTGGGGACATTGGGGTGGGGACTCTGAGGATTGTGGGGGCCCATGGGGGTATCTGGGGGTCTAGGGCCTGGGGATGGCCTCTAGAGGTGGTGCAGGGGGCTCTGAGGGCTGTGGGCATCTAGGGGCCCAGAGAATTGGGCTTGTGGGAGGTTCTTGGGCATCTAAGTGTTGGCGTGAGGCAGGGAGCTCTGAGGGTCGAGGGTTCTGGGGTTCTACGGGGCCTGTTCAGTGGGCTCTGGGGCCTACGGCCTACACTGAGGGCTGTGGGGCTGGGGGTCTTGGTCTGGGATTAGGCCCGGGATTCTGAGGGTCAGGTACTCTGGGGTTAGGGGCCGGGGCTGTGGGCTCTGGGTGTGTGAGGGTCTCTGTATGTCTAGGCCCTGGGTTGTGGACCTTGGGGGGGGTGGGCTCTGAGGACTGTGGTGGCACTCAGGGGACACTGGTGGTCTAGGTGCTCAGAAATTTGGGAGTGTGGGGGAGCTGCGGGGTCTAGTGTGCAGGTCTTGGCTCTGGGTTGGGGACCTTGGGGAGGGGCTCTGAGGACTGGGAGGCGGATGGGCGTCTCAGTGCCTGGGGATCTGGGGGTGCAGGGGGCACTGTGGGTCATCGGGAGGCTCTGGGATCTAACAGCTGGGGATCTGGGGATGTGGGGCGGCTCTGGGGGTCTAGGGCCTTGGGGCCGTGGGCTCTACGGGTGGGGGCTCTGAGGGCTATAGGGGCCACCAAGCGCTCTGGGGGTCCCAGGGATTTGGGAGTGTGGGGGGCTCTGGAGGACTAGGGCCAGGGGTGGGGACCCTGGGGGGTTCTGTTAGGGTTATGGAATCCCTTGGGGGCTGAGGGCCTAGGGTCCCGAGGTGGTGGGCTCTGGGGACACATGGGTCCTGGGTATCTCGGCTCTGAGGTGGGGACTTTGGGGTCTCTGAGGACCCAGGTGACCCTGGGGGTCTAGGGGCCCAGAGCGGGGGGGCTCTGAGGGCCGTGAGGGCCTAGACCCCGGGGTGTGGGGCTGAGGGGGCCCTGACATCGCCCCCCCACCCCACCCCCCGCAGGCTGTGGTGGAGACAGTGGACAACCTGCTTCGGCCGGAGGCGCTGGAGTCGTGGCAGGACATGAATGGCACAGAGCAAGCGCACACGGCCACCATGCTGCTGGACGTGCTAGAGGAAGGCGCCTTCCTGCTGGCGGACAACGTGCGCGAGCCCGCGCGCTTCCTGGCTGCCAAGCAGAACGTGGGTGCGTGTGGGCCCCGGCAGTCGGTGGAATCCTGGAGGGGGCCTATCGGCGGGGGGGGGGGGGGGACCGCAGGGTGGGGGCTCCCTCGGGGTTCCTCTAGGGCTATGGTCTCCTGAGGAGCTGGCCCGAGCACCCCGTGTCCCCCCAGTGCTGGAGGTGACGGTGCTGAGCACGGAGGGGCAGGTGCAGGAGCTGGTTTTCCCCCAGGATCATCCCGGGGACAGCTCCATCCAGCTGTCCGCCAACACCATCAAGCAGAACAGCCGCAACGGTCAGTGGGTGGGCCGGGGGACCCCAAACAGCCGCCCGGGGGGCTCGCCGCTGACACCCTGGAGCCCCGAGGGAGGGGACAGAGCGCGGGGAGGAGCCTGGAGCCGCAGCTGGGAGGCTGGGAGGTTGGGGGCAGTGACTGATGCCCGTGCCCTGAGGGATCATGGGGGACCCCTTCTGACCTGAGCCCCCGTCCTCGCCCTTAGGCGTCGTCAAGGTGGTCTTCATCCTCTACAACAACCTGGGCCTCTTCCTGAGCACGGAGAACGCCACAGTGAAGCTGGGGGGCGAGGCGGGGGGCGCCTCGCTGGTGGTCAACTCGCAGGTCATCGCCGCCTCCATCAACAAGGAGTCCAGCCGCGTCTTCCTCATGGACCCCGTCATCTTCACCCTGGCCCACCTGGAGGTGAGTGGGGGCCCTCCAGGGACCCCCCCCTGGGGCCCCCTCGGGCTCTGAGCCAGCGTCCCCCCCACCCCCTCCCCCAGGTGAAGAACCACTTCAACGCCAACTGCACCTTCTGGAACTACTCAGAGCGCTCCATGCTGGGCTACTGGTCCACGCAGGGCTGCCGGCTGCTGGAGTCCAACCGCACGCACACCACCTGCGCCTGCAGTCACCTCACCCACTTCGCCGTGCTCATGGCACACCGAGAGATCGTGAGCCCCCGGGGCCACCCGCAGGGGCGGGGAGGGCAGGGAAGCTGGGCCGCAGCCTGGACCCCCACCCCACGCCCTCCCAGAGAACCTTCTAGAGAGCCAGGCAGGGTCGGGAGGGACAAGGCCCGAGGCCCCGACCCCACCCCTCCACTGGGGTCCCCCACTGCCCTCCGTCCCGTCCCAAAGAACCTTCTAGAGAGCCAGGCAGGGTCGGGAGGGACAAGGCCCGAGGCCCCACCACGCCCCCACCCCGCCCCAGCTCCCTACCCCCTTGTCCCGCCACCTTCCAGAAGGCCGACCCCGCCCCGCCCCGCCCCCACAGCACCAGGGCCGCATGAAGGAGCTGCTGCTGTCGGTGGTCACGTGGGTGGGCATCGTCATCTCGCTGGTGTGCCTGGCCATCTGCATTTCCACTTTCTGCTTCCTGCGGGGCCTGCAGACGGACCGCAACACCATTCACAAGAACCTCTGCATCAACCTCTTCCTGGCCGAGCTGCTCTTCCTGGTCGGCATAGACAAGACGCAGTACGAGGTGGGCCCGGGGGACGCCGGTGCGGGGGGATCTCCCCCCCACCCCGGCCGCGGCCCTGACCCCCTCTGCCCCCGCCCCCCAGATCGCCTGCCCCATCTTCGCAGGGCTGCTGCACTATTTCTTCCTGGCCGCCTTCTCCTGGCTGTGCCTGGAGGGTGTGCACCTGTACCTGCTGCTGGTCGAGGTCTTCGAGAGCGAGTACTCGAGGACTAAGTACTATTACCTGGGCGGGTACTGCTTCCCCGCGCTCGTGGTGGGCATCGCCGCCGCCGTGGACTACCGCAGCTACGGCACCGAGAAGGCGTGAGTGGGGGCCCCCCCGGACCCACCCGGCCCCGGGGGAGAGGGTGCCCCGCCCGCCGCCCACCTCGCCCCGTCTTGGTCTCTGTCTCCGCAGCTGCTGGCTGCGGGCGGACAATCACTTCATCTGGAGTTTCATAGGGCCCGTGTCCTTCGTCATCGTGGTGAGTGGGGGGCGCGGGGGACCCCTGAGAACACGTCTCTGATTGGAGGGCGGCCCGGAGCCTCCGCCGGGACGGGGAACCCCCCCCCAGTTTTCTGTCTGGATCCGGCCTGGACCCCTGAGCTAAACGCCCCCCCCCCAGCTGAGCCTGGGTCTCCTGTGGTTTCCAGAGGGTCCGGCCCGCACCCCCGTTCTACAGCCCTGGGGCCTGCCTCCCACTGGGACCCCTGCGCCCGGGCGAGCCGGGGAGCCCTCAGAGAAGGAGGCTCTGCATCGCAGCCTTGGGCGGGGCTGGCCCGGGCACACACACCCCCCCCCCGTATCCCCCCAACCTGGGGTCCCTGCCTGAGCCCCCGCCCCCGCCCTGCAGGTGAACCTGGTATTCCTCATGGTGACTCTGCACAAAATGGTCCGCAGCTCCTCCGTCCTCAAGCCCGACTCCAGCCGCCTGGACAACATCAAGTGTGTGCCCCCGCACCCTGCCACTCCTGACACCCCCAGGCACCCCAGACACCCCGACACACCTGACACCCCAGACAGACACCCCAACACCCCAGACACCCCGACACACCTGACACCCCAGACACCCCGACAGCCAAGACATACCCCAGTCAACCCAGATACCCCAAGATACCCCCAGACTCCCCAAGATACCCCAGACACCCCAAGATACCCCCAGGCACTCCCAGACACCCCAAAATACCCCCAGACAAACCAAGGTAGCCCCAGACACCCCCCAGGCATTCCCAGATACCCCAAAATACCCCCAGACACAAGGTATCCCCAGACACTCCCAGACACCCCAAGATACCCCCAGACACCCCAAGATACCCCCAGACACCCCAAGATACCCCCAGGTACCCCCAGATACCTCCAGGAACCCCTTAGACACTACCCAGACACCTCAGATAGTCCCTGACACGCCAAGATAACCTCAGACACCCCAAGATATACCCAGACACTCCCAGACACCCCAAGATACCCCCAGACACCCCAAGATACCCCCAGACCATCCCAGACACCCCAAGATACCCCTAGGCACCCCCAGATACCCCCAGACACTCCCAGACACCCCAAGATACCCCCAGATACCCCCAGGCACCCCTTAGACACTACCCAGACACCTCAGATAGCCCCTGACACCCCAAGATACCCCCAGACACTCCCAGACACCCCAAGATACCCCCAGGCACCCATTAGACACTACCCAGACACCTCAGATAGTCCCTGACACCCCAAGATAACCTCAGACACCCCAAGATATATCCAGACACTCCCAGACACCCCAAGATACTCCCAGACACCCCAAGATACCCCAGGCACCCCCAGATACCCCCAGGCACCCCTTAGACACTACCCAGACACCTCACATAGCCCCTGACACCCCAAGATACCCCCAGACACCCCAAGATACTCCCAGGCACCCCCAGATACCCCCAGGCACCCATTAAACACTACCCAGACAGCTCAGATAGTCCCTGACACTCCAAGATAACCTCAGACACCCCAAGATATCCCCAGACACCCCAAGATACCCCAGATACCCCCAGGCACCCCTTAGACACTACCCAGATACCTCAGATAGCCCCTGACACCCCAAGATACCCCCAGACACTCCCAGATACCCCAAGATACCCCAGACACCCCAAGATACCCCCAGGCACCCCCAGATACCCCCAGGCACCCATTAGACACTACCCAGACAGCTCAGATAGTCCCTGACACCCCAAGATAACCTCAGACACCCCAAGATATCCCCAGACACTCCCAGACACCCCAAGATACCCCCCAGACACCCCCAGGCACTCCCAGATACCCCCAGGCACCCCTTAGACACTACCCAGACACCTCAGATAGCCCCTGACACCCCAAGATACCCCCAGATACCCCAAGATACCCCCAGGCACCCCAAGATACCCCCAGACACTCCCAGACACCCCAAGATACCCCCCAGATACCCCCAGACACTCCCAGACATCCCAAGATACCCCCAGAAACCCCAGGATACCCCCAGACACCCCGAGATACCCCCAGGAACCCCCAGATACCCCCAGACACTCCCAGACACCCCAAGATACACCAGGCACCCCAAGATACCCCCAGGCACCCCCAGATACCCCCAGGCACCCCTTAGACACTACCCAGACAGCTCAGATAGTCTCAGACACCCCAAGATAACCTCAGACACCCCAAGATATCCCCAGACACTCCCAGACACCCCAAGATACCCCCAGACACCCCAAGATACCCCCAGACACCCCAAGATACCCCCAGGCACCCCCAGATACCCCCAGACACTCCCAGACACCCCCAGGCACCCCCAGATACCCCCAGGCACCCCTTATACACTACCCAGACACCTCAGATAGCTCCTGACACCCCAAGATACCCCCAGACACCCCAAGATAACCCCAGGTACCCCAAGATACCCCCAGACACTCCAAGATACCCCCAGGCACCCCAAGATACCCCCAGACACTCCCAGACACCCCAAGATACCCCAGATACCCTCAGATACTCCCAGACACCCCAAGATGCCCCCAGGCACCCCCAGACACCCCAAGATACCCCCAGACACCCCAAGATACCCCCAGACACTCCCAGACACCCCAAGATACCCCCAGACACTCCCAGACACCCCAAGATACCCCCAGGCACCCCCAGATACCCCCAGGTACTCCTTAGACACTACCCAGACACCTCAGATAGCCCGACACCCCAAGATACCCCCAGACACCCCAAGATACCCCCAGACACTCCCAGACACCCCAAGATACCCCCAGGCACCCCCAGATACCCCCAGGTACTCCTTAGACACTACCTAGACACCTCAGATAGCCCCTGACAGCCCCAGACACGCCAGTGAGGTCCCGGGTTCAAGCCTCAGCATAGCAGGTGCCCGTCAGGGGGTTCTGATCCACTTAAGCAAACCTTTGGGGGAGCGGGGCCGGTGGGAGGCACAGGGCACTTACTTCCCCAGGAGTCAGGAGCGAGGAGCTGGATTTGAGGCCCCTTGCGCCCCACCTGCAGGGGGGAAGCGGCCTCCTGAGCGGTGGAGCAGGGCACTAGTTCTGTCTCTCTGCCTCACCCCCGGCCTCCCTCCGTCCCGTCCCGTCCCGTCCCGTCCCAGGTCCTGGGCGCTGGGGGCCATTGTGCTGCTCCTCCTGCTGGGCCTCACCTGGGCGTTCGGGCTGCTCTTTATCAACAAGGAGTCGATGGTCATGGCCTATCTGTTCACCACCTTTAACGCCTTCCAGGGCGTCTTCATCTTCGTCTTTCACTGCGCGCTGCAGAAGAAGGTGGGCGGCCCATCCCTCTCGAGTTCTCTCTGCCTCTATCCGATAAAAAACAAAATGTTTTTAAAAGGCAAAAAAAAAAAAAAAGCCTAAGGCTCGACGCCCGGGCGCCGTGTGGGCAGAGTCCCAGGCACCTGGGGAAGCTCTGTCCTTCGACCGACCACGTGAAGGACCGAGCGGACCAAGTGTCCCGGGGTGGGGATAGAAGGAGGAGAGGTGGGTTCCCCGCAGCCTGAGCCCCCCGCCCCGCCCCGCACCCCACAGGTGCACAAGGAGTACAGCAAGTGCTGGCGGCATTCCTACTGCTGCATCCGCTCCCCACCCGGGGGCGCCCACGGCTCCCTCAAGACCTCCGCCATGCGGAACAACGCGCGCTACTACACAGGCACCCAGGTACCGCACCCAGGGGCTGCGAGGGGGCCCGGCCCCCCAGGGCTCTAACCCTCACGGCGGCCCCCCTGCGCCCCCAGAGCCGAATCCGGAGGATGTGGAACGACACGGTGAGGAAGCAGACGGAGTCGTCCTTCATGGCGGGGGACATAAACAGCACCCCCACCCTGAACCGAGGTGAGTGCCCCCCGTGGCCGGGGCAGGGCCGGGGGTCTCGGGCGCCCGGTGACGGGGTCTCCCCGCAGGCACCATGGGGAACCACCTGCTGGCCAACCCCGTGCTGCAGCCTCGCGGGGGCACCAGCCCCTACAACACGCTCATCGCTGAGTCGGTGGGCTTCAACCCCTCCTCGCCCCCCGTCTTCAACTCCCCAGGTGAGTCCCGAGACGGGAGGGAGCCCCCTGGGCCCCCCAGGACCCCCTCTCACCCACCCCGTCTTTCTCTCCCCCTCCTGGCCGCCACCTCCAGGGAGCTACCGGGAATCCAGTGAGTGAGCCTCCCGGGGCGGGGACTGGGGGAGGATTACCGGGCGGGGGGGGGGGGGGCAGAGAACTTGGGGTGCCACCCGCCGCTTGGGGGAGGCTTCGGTGCTGTGGCGTCTCTCTGTGTGTCTGTCTGTCTGTCTCTGAAGAATCAGCTGGGGCGGCAAGGACAAACAGAGACAAACTGCTTGGCAGAAGCAGGGCTCCCAGCTGCAGGGGAGGGGTGTGGCTGCAGGCGTCTCTCCTCTCTGCCTCTGTCTCTGTCTCTGAACAGTCAGAATAAAAAGGGGAGGGGCCTGGGCAGACAGCATGGCGGTTCTGGGAAAGAAACTCTGAGGTTCCGGGTTCAAGCCTCCGACAGCACCTCCAGCCGGAGCTGAGCCGGAGCTGAGCAGGACTCTGGGCTCGCTCTCCCCCCACCCCCAGATTCACTAATTTCGTTTAAATGGAGGAAGGGAAGGTAGAACTGCTGGGCACAGGGACCTGCGTTCGGGCCCCTGCTCCCCACCTGCAGGGGGGAAGCTTCATGAGCGGAGGAGCAGGGCTGCTGCTGTCTCTCTCTCTCTCTCTCTCTCTTTCTCTGTATGTGTTCCTATTTTCTCTCTCTCTCTCTAGCACCATTAAAGAAAAACGGACACCCAGAAGGGAAGTCGTGCAGGCACTGAGCCCCTGAGATAATCCTGGTGACAGAGAGTGAGAGGGAGAGAAAGACAGAGGGGGAGAGAGAGAGAGAGGACAGCCCAGGAGAAGACTCAGTGGATACAGCGCTGACCTCTCAGGCCTGAGGTCCTGGGTTCCATCCCCGGCATCGCACGCTGGTGCCAGAGGGAGGCCAATGCTTCTCTCTGTGTTCCCCGTAATTCATAAAATGAATGTTTCATTTCTTTGAGTAAGTTAGAGAGATACAGAGAGAAAGATGGAGAGAGACAGGGAGGGAGGGAGGGAGCCCAGGGCCCTGCTGAGCTCTGGCTGCTGCTGGTGCTGGGGACTGAACCCGGGACCTCAGAGCCCCAGGCAGGAGCGTCTGTGTGCAGAAGCCGCCTGCTGTCTCCCTGGTCTGATTTGTTTTAAGGATTTACTATTAGGGTTATTGTTTGATTTACCACCCGGGAGAGCTTCCCTCTGGCACATGAGCCGCGGGGGCTCGAACCCCGGGCCAGTGTCTTAGCCACGGCGCCCCCTCCTGGGCCGCGAAGCCTTAGGGGCCGAGAGAGACAGGCCGACGGACGGACGGACGGACAGACACCGGCCGACCGTGTGTCCCCCCCCCCCCCCCAGAGCACCCGCTGGGCGCCCGCGAGGCCTGCGGCGCGGACACGCTGCCCCTGAACGGCAACTTCAACAACAGCTACTCGCTGCGCGGCGGCGACTTCGCGCCCGGGGAGCCGCCCGAGCCGCCCCGGGGCCGCCACCTGGCCGACGCGGCGGCCTTCGAGAAGATGATCATCTCCGAGCTGGTGCACAACAACCTGCGGGGCGCGGCGGCCGGCGCCAAGGGGCCCCCCGCGCCCGAGCCCCCGGGAGTGCCGCCCGCGGGGCCGGGCGCGGGGCCGGGCGCGGGCGCGGGCGCGGGCCCGGCGGGCTGCGCGGAGGAGGCGGCCGAGGCGGCGGCGGCGGCGGCGGCGGCGGGACTGCTGTACACGGCGCTGGAGGAGCCGCTGCTGCTGCCGCGGGCGCAGTCGGTGCTGTACCAGAGCGACGAGGCCGACGAGCCCGAGCCGCCCCCCGACGGCGCCCCCCGGGACTCGCGCTTCCCCGGCCTGCGGGACTCGCCCCCCTACCCGGACAGCAGCCCCGAGGGGCCCCCCGACCTGCCGCCGCCGCCGCCCGCGCCCCCCGGGCCCCCCGGGCCCTTCTACCCGCCGCGGCCCCCGCTCGCCTACTACCGCGACCCCTACCTGGGCGGCCCCGCGCTCGAGGGCGGCGGCCCCGACGGCGACGGCCAGATGCAGCTGGTCACCAGCCTCTAGGCGCCGCGCCCCACTCGGCAGAGCACAAGTCCCCACGGCGCCCGGCCCCGCCCCGGCCCCCGCACCCGCCCTGCCCCGCACCCGCCCCGCCCCGCACCCGCCCTGCCCCGCACCCGCCCCGCACCCACCCCGCCCCGCACCCACCCCGCCCCGCCCCGCCCCGCGCCCCGCGCCTGTAAATATCTCAACCACGACATGGAAAAGGAAAACCAACCAACCAACCAACAAAAAAGACAAAAAGAAGAAGGAGGAGGAAGAAGGAAGAGAAGAAGAAACACTAACTGAAGGCTGGAGAACACCACCACGGACGACGGACGGACGGACGGACGGAGCGGGACGACGGGAAGGGCCCCCCCCTTTTTTTCCTGGCCGACTCCCCACCTTCCCGGGGCGCAGTGGTGGGGGGGGGCGGACACCGCCTCCAGGCAGGCGGCCAGGACTGCGCCCACCCCCACCCCCCGCCACGCCACGCCGCGCCACGCCACGCCGCCTGCTGCGGGGAAGCCCGACCGATCAGAAACCCAGAACTCAGCCCCTCGCGGCATCTCGGGGCGTGAACCTCACTGCCTGCCCCGCCCGGGCCCCCCCCACACCCAAAGATGCTTTTGCCAAGGGGGATGGGGGGGCGGCTGCCAGGCGGTCTGGGCCCCCGCCCCCCATCATTGCCATCCCCGGGGCGCCCCTCACAAGTGCCATGAGTCTGCGAACATCGGGTCCGCCCTGCCCCGCCCGCCTGGAGTTCTGGGGGTGGGGGGGGTGAGGAGGAGGGCGCCCCTCCCTGGCCCCCAACTCAGCGAGGGTGGGAAGGGGGCGACCAAAGATCGAGGCAGGCGGAGGGGGGCGATGCCAGGAGGCCGGGGGCCGCCCTGGGGTTTATTTGGGGGGTCGCCGCTCTAAGCTGGCAGGAGGGGCAGGGGGGAGGCGCCCCCGCCCGCAGTCTGAGACCCCGCCTTGACGCCAGCCAGGAGGGGGTGCGGGGTGGGGGGCACCCCAGACCCCAGGGGAGCCCCCCATCTCTCCAGTCTCGACAATCAGGGGGAGAAAGGGGGCGGCGGAGGGAGACACCCCCAGACCTCAGAGCCACGTGGCCTGGCCGGGGTGGGCCCCACCGACACCCCAAGACCAGGACCCGGTGCCTTGCCGCCCTGCACCCGGCCGGGGCCTAGCGAGCAAGGGTCTTGGTTCCTGCCCCCCACAACTCGGGCTTCTGAATCCAACTGCTTTTCAGTTTCATTTTGCTTTTTATTTTTTTTCCTACCTCTTGGATTGCTTTATTTTTTTGAGGGGGGGAGTGTTGGGCTTCGTAGACCTCCCCCCCTTTTTTCCTCACTCCCTTAGTGTCTCTCTCGCTGTCTCTGTGTTCCTCTCCCATCTCTCTCGGATCCCTCCTCCTCCTCTTCCTCCTCTTCTCTCCTCTTCCTCCTCCCTCTCCATTCGGGCCTCCCCGCACCCCCACACCCAGCCCAGCCCAGCCCTCCCCCCCTACCCACCCCCCAACTTTTCGATATGCCAAACCAATTTTGGGTCGAGTGTATTTAACAAGAACAAAACCACAAACAAGAAAACAAAAACAAAGGCTCATCGCAGCGGGAACGTTTCAGAAAAAAACAAAAAGTTTTAAAAAAAAATCGTTGAGTCAAAAAAAAAAATCAATAAAGAAATTAAGATTTCTTGGAAAAACGAGAGTGGCGCGTCAGTCAGTCCTTGGAGGTAAAGGGACGGGGTGGTGGTGCTGATGCCGGGACTCCCGGTTCTGGAAGGTTCCACCATTCACCCTGGATGGTGTCTCTGAGGTCTCCGGCTCGTCTCCTCAGCCCCATCCACCGTGGAATCCCATCTCTCATGTTAAGGGTCTAACCCAGCCACACACATCGCCTTATATATCTGGTTTTTGTTGGTGGTGTTATTTCTTTTTTTTAAAAATAGATTTTATTTATTAATGAGAAAGACGGGGGAGAGAGAGCGAGAGCTAGACATCATTCTGGTACAGGTGCTGCCAGGCACTGAACTCAGGACCTCATGCTTGAGAGTGACGCTTTATCCACTGTGCCACCTCCCAGACCACGATGTTGTTTATTTCTTTATTCTGTTTGGTAGGTCAGAAAGAAATTGAGGGGAGAAACAGACACCTGCAGCCCTGCTCCACCCCTCAAGAAGCTTCCCCTCTGCAGGTGGGGGCCAGGGGCTTGAACTCCGGTCCTTGTGCGCTGTGACGTGTGCACTTAACCAGGTGCCCCACCGCCTGGCCCCCCACTTTCATCTCTTTCCTAAGCAGAATCACTTCCCGTCCCATCCATTTCATCCAAAGGACATTCTATCAACGTTCTTTTTTTATAGTTATTTATTCCGTTTTGTTGCTGTTGTTATCTTTGTCGTTGTTATTATTGATGTCATTGTTAGATAGGACAGAGAGAAATGGAGAGAGGAGGGGAAGACAGGGGGAGAGAAAGACAGACACCTACAGACCTGCTTCACTACCTGTGAAGCGACTCCCCTGCAGGTGGGGAGCCGGGGCCTCGAACTGGGATCTTTATGCCGGTCCTTGTACCCTTTATTTTATTATCTTTATTTATTTTTTGGATAGTGACAATCAGAAATTGAGAGGGGTTATCTTACAATCTTGTTAATCACTATTAAGTTACTAATAAAATTAAAAAATAAAAAAAAAAAAAAAAGAAATTGAGAGGGAAGGTGGTGATAGACAGGGAGAGAGAGAGACACCTGCAGCCCTGCTTCACCACTTGTAAAGCTTTTCCCCTGCAGGTAGGGACCAGGGGCTCGAACCTTGGTTCTTGTGCACTGTAACATGTGCGCTCAACCATGCGCACCACCACCTGGCTCCCTATCTACCTTTCTACCTCCCCTCCCCTTTTTTTTTTTGCCTCCAGGGTTATCACAGGAGCTCGCTCCTGGAGGCTATTTATTCCTTTTTGTTGCCCTTGTTGTTTTATTGTTGGGGTTATTATTATCGTAGTTATTGCTGTCATCGTCGTTGGCTAGGACAGAGAGACATGGAGAGAGGAAGGGAAGACAGAGAGGGGGAGAGAAAGACAGACACCTGCAGACCTGCTTCACCGCCTGGGAAGCGACTCCCCTGCAGGTGGGGAGCCGGGGGCTCGAACCGGGATCCTTACGCCACTCCTTGTGCTTCGCACCACCTGTGCTTAACCCGCTGTGCTACCGCCCGCCCGGCCCCCCTTTTTATTTTAATGATGAGAGAGAGAGAGTCCAGTGCTCTGCTCAGCTCTGCCTGAGACTGGTGCTGGGGATTGAACCTGGGAACTTAGGAGAGAAAAGTTTTATTTATTTGAATGAAAGAGAAATAACAGAAAGATGATGAGAGGGTAAACAGATAGATAGAGAGAGAGACAGATATCACCCCAGAGCGCTGCTCAGCTCTGGCTATTGGTGGGGGTGCTGGGGAGTAAACCTGGGACCTGAGCCTCACCCAGCAGTCTGTGTGTAGAACCCCCATGCTGTCACCCTGGCCCTCACTTCTGCTTTCTGAGTTGGCGCAGGTCAGCTGAAAGCTGGGCAGGTAGAGCCAGTGGGGCTGGCGGGTGGTGCTGAGGCCTCCGCACAGGGTTCCCTCAGGTTCCAGAAAGATCGGGGGCCTTACTTTGCAGGCCAGCCTGACTGGGAGCTGAGAGTCACACCGGATGGCTCAGTAGGGCTCTGGTAAAATAAATAAATAAATAGTAGTCTTAAATAGAAAAGTGTCAGAGGCTGCAGAAAGGAAGTGACCACGTGAACAAGGTCCCAGGTTCGATCCCCAGCACCACCAGCAGCCAAGAGGTGAGGCCCGACTAGCAGGTGGTTTCACTCAGATGTGGGATTTGGAGACCTGATGCACTTCGATTTGCCGGCCCCGCCCAGAAAATATCTGAAGCCAGCAAACTGTGTCTGAGACTTGTGAAAAGCCCAGGGGATCTCTGGGAGGGGTGTGTGTGTGTGGGGGGGGGGGCACAAGACTCTATTCTGGGGGTCGGTATCGCAGCAGGGCCCGCGGCAGTGAAGCAGGTCTGCAGGTGTCTTGTCTTTCTCTCCCCCTCTCTATCCGCCCTTCCTCTCTCCATTTCTTGTTTAATATTTACTCATTCCTTTTTGTTCCTTTTATTTTATTGATGTCGTCGTTGTTGGATAGGACAGAGAGAAATGGAGAGAGGAGGGGAAGACAGAGAGGGGGAGAGAAAGACAGACACCTGCAGACCTGCTTCACCGCCTGGGAAGCGACTCCCCTGCAGGTGGGGAGCCGGGGCCTCGAACTGGGATCCTTAGGCCACGTGTGCGCCACGTGTGCTTAACCTCCCGACTTCCCTCTCTCCATTTCTCTCTGTCCTATGCAACAATGACATCAATAACAACAATAGCAACAACAATAATAGCTCTAGCAATAAAACAAGGGAAACAAAAGGGGAAATAAATGTTTTAAAAAAAGACTCTGCCCTCTTACAACCCTACAGCCCACTATTCAGCACAAACAAAAAAGTGGGGAGCTGGGGAAGACAGCCCAGTGACTGTGCAAAAGATTCTCCTGCCTGAGGCCCTGAGGTCCCAGGTTCAATCCCCAGCTCCACCAGCAGCCAGTGCTGAGCAGGGCCCTGGGGAAAACGATGATGAAGATGATGATGGTGATGGTGATGATGATGGTTCTGCCAAAGACTTTTTCAAGTTGGAGGCTCTGAGGCCCCAGGTTCCATCCCCAGCTCCACCAGCAGCCAGCGCTCAGCAGGGTCTGGGGAAATAATAAACTAATGGTGGTGATGATGGTGGTGATGATGATGACAGAGCTGGGGCGACAGCACAGGGGCTCTGCAACTGGCTCTCTTGCCTGCCTGAGGCTGCGAGGCCCCGGGTTCAAGCCCCAGCATGGCCGGAAGCCCGAGTTGTGATAATCCGGAGGAGATCACTGGAATCACCCCGGGACCGCTGCGGTGCTTGGAACTCTCTCTCCTCCTGTCGCTGCTCAGAAGCCCGGGACGCTGTCCGCCATCTTGAATCTCAGGGCGGGAGGCAGCTCGGCCCGCAGAGCGCACGCGTCACTGATGGGGGGCCCGGCCTTCCTGCGGGAGGGAGACCCGTGTCCCCGGCCGCTCCTGTCCTGTCAGCAGGCTGTGCGGGTGCACGCAGGTGGCTGCCCCGGCGCCCTGGGGACTCCCCGGTGATGGGGGACGAGAGGCTTCTCGAAGTCTGGCACCCTCGGACCCGTGGCTGTTAGCGGACTCCTGGGTTTCCGGGCACTACCGGAAATGGCTCGCCGGAAGCAGCCCTGGAACCTACCAGCGGCCCACCGGAAACGGTCCAGAAAGCCTACCGGAAATAGCCCACAGGCACACTGTGGGATTTGACCTTGGAGGTAGCCGGGAAGTCATCCGGTAGCGCACCACAGGCCCACCGGAAACAACCCAGGAGGCCTACCACTAACCCAGAGGACACGGCTCTGGGAGTCGTCCAGTAGCTCACCAGAGGCTCACCGGAAGTGGCCCTGGAGGCTCACTAGAAGCCATGAAGTAGCCTACCACAGGCCCAAGAGAAACGGCCCAGGCCGCCAGACGGAAGTAGTCCACAAGTGTACTGGACACAGCCCAGGAGGCCTACCGGAAGTGACCCCAGTGGCCCACCACAGTCTCACTGGAAAAGACACAGGAGGCCTACCGGAAGTAGCCCACTGGACTTGGTCCTGGAGGCCTAGCGGAAGTCTCCCAGTAGCCCACCAGAAAAGGCCCGGGAGGCCTACCGGAAGTGACCCCAGTGGCCCACCACAGTCTCACTGGAAACGACACAGGAGGCCTACCGGAAGTAGCCCACTGGACTTGGTTCTGGAGGCCTAGCGGAAGTCGCTCAGTAGCACACCATAGGCCCACCAGAAATGGCCCCGGAGGCCTACCGGAAGTCGCCCGGTAGCCCACCACAGGCCCACTGGACATGGCCCCGGAAGGCTATCGGAAGCCGTCCAGTAGGCCACCGCAGGCCCACCGGAAACGGCCCAGGAAACCTACCGGAAGTAGCCCGCCTCAGACCCACCGGAAACGGCCCGCTGACCCGCCGGAAGCACCCCGGAGGCCCTCGGTTGGCCAAAAGCGGACCCCGCGTTCCCGCCGTATCATCTCCCCTCCAACTCGCAACCGACCCTCCCACCCCCAGGCTGCTGGGCCGTGGAGACCCCCGCCGCGTACACCCCCCCCCCAGTGGGCGGCCGGCGACGCCACGTCTCCCCGCTACCCACACCGGGCGCCCAGCGCTCCAGCAGCCGACTTCCGCTCTGCTCTCGCCAATCACGTCCCGCCCTCGTCGCCGGGCCAGCCAATCGTCTCCCAGGATACCGGCGGCGGCCCCGCCTCCTCGGCTCCCGCCCCGCCCGCCCTCTTCGGCCAGCGCCGCGCGCCCCCGCTCGGCGGTTGGCGGCGCTGCCGGGCTGCGGGAGGCGGCTTCCGGAAGGGCGGGGCGGAGGGCGGGCCGAGCCGGTGCGGGAAGCCTCGCGATTGGCTCCGGGCTCAGGCCCCGCCCACCCGCTCCCGGCCCCCCAGTCGGAGGCGCACGGGATTGGCTGCCGACAGACGAGCGCCCGATGGCCCCGCCCCCCCGAGAGCGAGCCGCGCCGATTGGTCCGGGTGGCCGGGCGCGCGCCCGCCGGCCTGGGCGGATTGGCGGAGGGCGTGGCCGCGCGGGCGCGAGCGCGGGCCGTGATTGGTCGGCGGGCGGAGCGGGGCGGGGCCGGCTATTTGAAGGGGGCGCGCGGCGGCTCGCTGCGGCAGTCGGCGGAGGGAGCGGGCGGGTGAAGCCCGCGTAGCCCAGGGCCCCCTCCCAGCCCACCCGGGCCGCCGCCATGGCTAAGGTGTCGGTGCTCAACGTGGCGGTGCTGGAGAACCCGAGCCCCTTCCACAGCCCCTTCCGCTTCGAGATCAGCTTCGAGTGCAGCGAGGCCCTGGCGGACGGTGAGGGGGGGGCGCCCCCATTTCCCTCCCGGAGCCGCGCCCCCGCTTCCCCCGTCAGGGGCCCCCGGCTTCCGCCCCGAAGCCGCGTCTCCACAGCCGGAGCCCCCGCGCAGCCCGATCGGCGCCCCGTCAAAAGTTGCCACTGGCCATCCCGGCACCCCGGTCGGCCCCCCATCTCCCTCCCTGCTGATGGGGGGCACAGAGCCCCCCTTCTCCGCGGGGTGGGCGGGGAGGGCGGGGAGGCAGGGGCAGAAGAGAGGGCTGGCTCTCCGGTGCATTGTGGGTCGGTCGGTCGGTCGGTCGGTCTGTCTGTGGTTGGCATCTGTCTGTGCCGCTCTCTCGCTCTGGTTTCCCTGCCTTTGAAGACTGACCGCTGGACGAGAGAGAGAGAGAGGCAGGCAGGCAGGCAGGCACAGTCTCCCTCTGGCACATGAGAGGCTGGAGCTCGAACCCAGGACCTCAGGCCTGAGACTCCAGCGCTTTCCCGTCGTTATTTACTGCAGAGAGACCAGCCAGGAACGAGAGGATGGGAGACAGACAGACAGACACCTGCCGCCCCGCTTCACCACTTGCGAAGCTTCCCTCCCCGCCTCCTGCCGGTGGGGACCCCGGGCTCGAACCCGGGGCCTTGTGGACTGTGACGTGCGCTCCACCAGGTGCGCCGACGCCCAGCCCCCCCCTCCCTTTTTTCTTTATTTTTCGTATTTGCTTTCCTGTAATGACGGAGAGAGAGACCACACACAGCCCAGAGTCCTCAGCTCCGGCTGCTGGCGGTGCTGGGGTTTGAACCCGGGACCTCAGAGCCTCAGGCAGGAGAGTCTCTGCCAGCCGAGGGACCCATCTGGAGACCGGCAGGATCTCCCTGATCTTTCTCCCTGGGCACCTTCCTGGCACTGTCCCTCCAGGCCCTGGGCTGTAAGGCTCAGTCGCTGTCTGTCTGTCTGTCTCCTTCTCGGCCCTCAGGCCTGGCCCATTCAGCGCTGCGCCCGCTCCCAGACCGGCTTTCCCACTCTGAAGCACCAGAGCTTCCCCGGGTGCCTGGGCTCCCCCAGGGTGGTGCCAGGGTGCTGATCTGGACACTGGGGGAGCTCCTTCTCTCCCCCCCTTTTAGAAGCTGAGAGATTGAACCAATCAGCTGCTTCCACACCAGGGGGCGCTAGAGAGAGGGAGAGCGAGCGAGCGAGCGAGCGAGCGAGAGAGAGAGAGAGAGAGTGTTTCCACACCAGGGGGCGCTAGAGGGCGTGTGTCTTGGATCCTTTTGTGAGACACTCTGGTGCCGGGGATCGAACCCAGGGCCACCCTGCCCAGGCAGCAAAGCCGGTTTCCCTCAGAGCAGACCCAAGGTGGCAGTGGCTCCATCGCGTCAGAAAATGGGGGTGGGGGGGGGGAGCTCCCCAGGCAAACACGTGATCCGAATAGAACTCCAGCGCCACATGGGAGGCCTCACAGCCCCTGGGGAAGAGCCAGCGCTGTGGTGTCTGACAGCAAAGACAGAAAAGGGAAATGGACCTGTGCTTCCGCGCAAAAGGTTCTAAAATAAAAAAGTGACCTGTGGATTTTTTATGATAAATATATTAATTTTTATTACTGGATACAGAGAAATTGAGACACCTACAGCTCTGCTTCACCACTCGTGAAATTTTCCCCCTGCAGGTGGGGATCGAGGCCTTGAACCCGGGTCCTTGTGCACCATAATGTGAGCGATTCACCAGGTGCGCCACTGCCTGGCCCCCTTATACTTTTGTATTTTAATTTATTTCCTTTTGTTGCCCTTGTTGTTGTTATTGCTGTTGTTGTTGCTGGATAGGACAGAGAGACATGGAGAGAGGAGGGGAGACAGAGAGGGGGAGAGACAGACAGACACCCGCAGACCTGCTTCACCGCCTGGGAAGCGACTCCCCTGCAGGTGGGGAGCCGGGGCCTCGAACCGGGATCCTTGTGCTTTGCGCCACCTGCGCTTAACCCGCTGCACTACAGCCTGACTCCCTCCCCTTATACTTTTTAATGAGAGAGCACAGAGCCCTGTTCAGCTTGGCTGATGGCGGTGCTGGGGATGGAACCTGGGACTTTGGAACCTCAGGCAGGAGAGTCTCTGCAGAACCATGATGCTGTCTACACCTGCCCTCTCTCCCTCTCAATCTTTTTTTTTAATGATTTTTTAATATTTATTTTCCCTTTTGTTGCCCTTGATGTTTAACATTGTTGTTATTGATGTCGTCGTTGTTATACAGGACAGAGAGACATGGAGAGAGGAGGGGAAGACAGAGAGGGGGAGAGAAAGACAGACACCTGCAGACCTGCTTCACCGCCTGGGAAGCGACTCCCCTGCAGGTGGGGAGCCGGGGGCTCGAACCCGGATCCTTATGCTGGTCCTTGGCTTTGCGCCACGTGCGCTTAACCTGCTGCGCTACCGCCTGACTCCCTCTTTTTTTTTTTATTAATCAGTATGTTTAACTCCTCCTGGTGAATCAGAAGAGTCTGCGGTCTGAGTGGACCCCAAGACCTGAAGGCCAGGCAGCCAGCTGGGGCGAGGTGGGCGGCCCTGGGCAGTGCCTGGGAGCTCGGGTGACAGTCTGTCCTGTCTGCTCCAGGAAGCTGCCCCCCCCACCCCCCATCTGCACCCCCAGGCCAGGCCGCTTCCTGTGAGGATCCTGGCTGGCGCTTGTGCAATCGCCCAAAATAGGCCACGGCTGTGGGCCAGGCCGGGAGGCTGACCTTGTCCTCCTGGGGCCAGCAGGCACTGCCTCCAGATTTGGGGGACTGCAGGGGGGTCCCCGAGCTCTAGAAGGCCAGGGAGTTAGTCAGGGTTCCTGAGGGGATCACCTTGGCACGCTGAGTCGCCCCCCATCTGTCCCAGTCGTGGAGGGGTCCACTAAGGTGGCACCAGGCCCGGTGTGTGAAAGAGGAGGCGCCTCCTGCCCCCGCACTCGGGGCACCGGCATCTTAATTCAGCTGCTGCCAGGCCGCCGCCCCAGGGGCCCCGCAGGTCCAGTCAAGGTCACTCCCCGGCTCCGTGGAGTTCTCTCTCTCTCTGGCTGTTCCCAAACCCGAGTCCCAGGGTGGGGCTGGGGGGCGGCGCGGTGCTTGGCCGCCGGGACCCTGGGTTCAAGTCAGAAAGAAATCAAAAGAGATGGGGGAATCAGAAGGGTGCTGCTCCCTCCCTCTGCCATTCTTTGATTCTTTAAAAGAGAGAGAGAGAGAGAGAGAACTAGGGGTCTGGGTCTGTCTCTTATCTCTCTCTCCCTTTGGAGTCTGCCGGGCCGGTGGGCTCAGTCACACAGGCCTCGAGCCCCAGCAGCAAACAGAACCGATCTGGAAGTTTCCAGCCAGGGCAGGGTGGCCCAGGGCCCTTGGGGAGCCCCCACCCCTCTGACAGCCCTTCCCCCCCTCCCCCAGACCTGCAGTGGAAGATCATCTATGTCGGCTCAGCCGAGAGTGAGGAGTTCGACCAGGTCCTGGACTCTGTGCTGGTGGGCCCCGTGCCCGCCGGGAGACACATGTTTGTCTTCCAGGTGAGCGCCGCCCGAACCCGGGCCCTCATGCTGAAGACTCCCGACACTACCCACCATGCGGACACACACACACCTCTGACTCTCAAGAGAGAGACGGCGGAGCCCGGGAGCTTCTCCTGGTGCACCAGGGCACTCCACGTGGTGCCAGGGCTCCGGCCTGAGTCTCGTACCCCTGGGAGCCACCAGCACAACCTCTAAGCTCTCACTCACCCCTGCCTGAGCCCACCTCGGGGGAGGAGGGCCTGCTTCACTGAGGGCGAGCCGAGACAGATGGCGTGGAGAGGGGGAGACAGAGATGCCCGCACACCTCCCCGCGACACTTCTCGCTCGTTCACGCGTCTCAGGATGCCATGCCTGTGACGGGCGAGCCCAGCCCGAGCTCCACCGGGGCTTCCCGGGGCGGGGGGCGGGGGTCTCCGAGGCCTCCCGCACATTAAGAACCTCCCTGGCCCTCCCCCTGCAGGCGGACGCCCCCAACCCAGCGCTGATCCCCGAGTCGGACGCGGTGGGGGTGACGGTGGTGCTGCTCACCTGCACCTACCTGGGCCAGGAGTTCCTGCGGGTGGGCTACTACGTCAACAACGAGTACCCCGACCCCGAGCTTCGCGAGAACCCGCCCCCCAAGCCCGACTTCTCCCAGGTGCGTGGGGGCCGCGGAGCCCGGGTCCCGGGGGGGGGGGGGGGTGTGCGGGAGGCGGGCGGGGCCGCCCTGCTGACCGTCCGCCCCCGCCGCCCCCCAGCTCCAGCGGAACATCCTGGCCTCCAGCCCCCGCGTGACCCGCTTCCACATCAGCTGGGACGGACCCCCGGAGCCGCAGGGGAGCCCCGAGCCCGCGCTGGGCTGCGCCGCGGCCGCCAAGGGCCTGGGGCTGCCCGGCTACGTGCCCGGCCTCCTGGCGGAGAACTCCATGGACTGCCTGTGAGCCGCCGCCCCGACCGCGCCGACCGGGCCGAGCCGCGCCGACCGGGCCGAGCCGAGCCGAGCCGAGCCGAGCCGAGCCGAGCCGAGCCGAGCCGAGCCGAGCCGGGCCGGGCCGCGGGGGGAGAGGGCGGCGCGGGCGCGGGCCCCGGACGATCGGCGCTGCCATAAAGGAGCGAGCACTTGGCCTGCGCCGCCCTCTGCTTCCGCGCCGCCGGGGGGGGTGGGGGGGGCGTCACACGGGACCCCCGGGAAGCCCGTCCGGCGCGCGCCGCCCCCGGGAGCCCCCCGCCGTGACCTCTGACCCCCGTGCGTGGACTGCGGCTGCGCGGGGGGGCGGGGCCGGAGGCTCCCCGGCCGGGGATTGACAGTCGGTCTCCGGGGGCCGGCCCGCTGGCTCGCCTCGGCCAATGGGCGTCCGCGCCGGGCGGCCGCCGGCCAATCAGATGCGAGCTCCCGCCCCTCTGCGGCGGGGGCGGCTCCCGAGCGGTGGGCCGGCGCGGTGACGTCGCGCGCGCGGTCGCGGGGCGGGGCGGCGGGCGGCCAATGGGAGGCGGCGCCG